>NC_072791.1:188870810-189163310 GCF_028583425.1 Eublepharis macularius
TGCAGCCCTAATCCAGACTGTGCATATCTATACATACTCATACAGCTGCTCATCAGGGTCAAAAATCACACCAGGAGAGCTAGTATGGTTTGGAGGTTAGAATGCTGGACTTGGACCTGGGTGACACAGGTTAGAATCCCACTGTGCCATGTAAAATCACTAGGTGACCTTGGAACAATCACTTTCAGCTTAACCTACCTCAGAGGGTTGTTGTTATAAGGATAAAATTAAAAATGGAGATCAATGCTGTAAGCAGCTTTGGGGGATATCAGGGCAAAAAGATCTTAAAGAAATAAAAATCTCAAATGTGTAGTTATATGTTGATTCCATGAAAAGTGTATTAATTCTTTGAGAGCTATCCCAAAGAGGCTATTCTCAGAAACAATTCAACTGATGTTAGAATACCTGACTATCTTTCTGACTGAACAGCAATTTTTAAAAATTAGCTTTTTAAATTCTTAAAACAATATTCCTTCTGTATTGGTTTTGTTTGAAATATGTCCACCATTTGGTAAATAGGCCTTGGCTAAATGACTGACCTTTCAAAACAATATTTATAATTTTAGAAAGGTTTATAAAGAAAGAGCTTAACATTCCATAAGAATCCAATATTAAAATACATTTAGGTTCTTCTATTAAATTCTACTGCTCAAACTTTTTCTTTTTGAAAAAAAGTGAGCCATTCAAAAGCATTAACAACGTGTGTGGTTTAGAAACATTCATTTATACAGCAGTTTGCCATGTCATGATGTATTTTAAATAAAAGAGCTACAGACAAAGGTATTGATTTGGGGGACTAAACTAAATAAACTGTATGTAAATTGTGTCTTTCTTCTGTAAAATTAGATCAGAACACACATATTACACTGTCTTTTTTCTAAAGGAATGACAGCTATTGAATTTGGCAGACACTGGGATTCAGTTAAAGAGTTAAAGACCTCTGATCTTTGGCTTACAATTAAATGATAGCACTGTAAAAAAAAGAAGAAGAAAGAAAAAGGATGGTGCCTTAGCAAGCCAGACAGTATTTCAGAATCCAGACGCACCACAGCAACAACAGGAGGTGTTATTGCCAAGCACTCTGTTAAGTGGCTATCTGAATTTCATTCATACCGTCATATAGGAAATCATAACTGTTGCAAGAATCACACAGTCTTTGAAATAAGGCCATCTTTTATATCAGGACGGGAGTTTCTAATCAGATGTCATGTTATAGCATACATTTTGTTTATGTGAAAACACAGTGTCATTGGGGCAGAGGGGTGGTGGGAGAAACTCGGTCTGAGAAGACTTGGACTCCAATCTCAACTCAGCATTCAGTGTGTTGTTATTCTGAACAGAATCTATTTCATGAGGTTGTTGTAAAAATAAAAATGGAGGACTACTACTCTTTAAAAGGTAAGTGAGATTTGATATGGCTAGGCAGGATAACTTTCACATAGATACAAATAGGGCTTTTTATGGGGAAAGAGGTGGGGGAAACTCTCACTCGGGGCAACTCCCAGCAGGAGGTAGCAGCCTTGTCACTGTACGCACATCCGCAAAGCACACACACACTCCCAGGACCGCATGATGATGTCACTTCCATCATCGTGCACAGCGCGCCCCCCCCAGGAGGGAGGGAGGAAGGAAAACAGACAGACAGACAGACAGACAAGGAAAGACATAGAAAGAGGGAGGGAGGGAGGCTTCAGCTGGAAGGGGTGAATCTCCCTCCTCTCAGCTGAAATTTAAAGCCTGTTTAGGATTTACCCTGCTTCAGCTGGGAGGGAGTGAATCCCCCTCCTCTCAGCTGAAGTTTAAAGCCATTTGGGGCTTCAGCTGGCCAGCAGGGGAGTCTTGGGCTGCAGGGAGAGGTGCCAGAACACCGTTCCACTGCTTTCTGGCTGAAAAAAGCCCTGAATACAAAGACATTAACTGTCACAAAACTCAACCCTTTTCTATATTTTTTCTCAAGGCTGTATATAGGATTAAAAATGCCTTAAGAAAGTTACTAATCCAGTACTCTTTGTGCTAGGGCTACAAACCAATCAAAATATTACCTCTCTGATTACCACCCCCTCTGCACCAATTGTCTGAATTTGGAAAACAGAATTTGGGCCCAGTCACTTATTTTCATCAGTATCACCATGTGCTCTGTGTGTACACACTCACAACACATGGTAATGCTGACTTCTGGTGAAAAATTTCTGCTGACCAACCCCAAATTCTCTTCTACGCGTACAAAGTCAGACAGCCACCTTGATCACTCAAGAGCCAATTGTTAAGGTCAGCCAAACACATCATTTCAGATTCATACTGAGAGACAACAGAGAGTGTGTATGTGCATGCTCCCTCTATAACCAACCCCACAAGCTCTGCTGAACTACAGAAGACAGGGACTGTAGTGGTGATAGACCCATGTGCAAGTTGGTCGAGGCAGTTGTGCCCTTGCTCAAACACCCATTTCTCAAAGGGCCAAACAACTTATGCTAAGGACTGGATCCCCAAACATGTAAGTTAGCTGCAGAAAAGAGCCACCCAAGACATTAAATACAGGGTTCATGTACTGAGAGGGGGACTCTCTTTTCCTCATAACATTTCCCTCATCTGAAACAGCTCCTCCTCCAGCCACTGTAAATGATTTCGATAGTAGGTGATATGAGAGGTCTATACCTGAGAGACTCTGGAAAGCTGCTACCCCTCAGGGTTGACTGTACTGACCTTGATAGACCAATGGTTTGATTTCACATAAGGCAGCTTTATGTATATTCATCTGAGAAAAAGATAAATAGCTCTATTGTGTCTGCCCCCTTCCATGGCTTAAAGCAGCCAGGAAGCCAAGAGGAAATGCACTAATGAAGTGTTAGCCTAGGTTCCCTATTCCATATTAGAGATCTTCCAATCTGACTTTTGTTCCAAAATTATGTATCTTTTGATCTGAATGCAAATGGATCACACCTGGTTTGACCCTATGCAGCTTCTTCACCATGCCCAAGAACCAGCCATGGACTCAACCTACCACGTCTAGCAGCACCTGCCTAAGCAGCAAATAGGATGATTTGCTATCAGCTTTGCTCCCAATGAAGTCCCTCAGGCTCCACTCCAACACATCCAGCCAGAAAATTTAGCATCAAAACTTTGCAACATAATTTTACACGAGATTTAGCCAGTTACATACACCCAGCCTGCTGTGCAGAAAACTGTAAAGTTCACAGCCATAATAACATGCATCGTGGCTGAGTCTCCACAATGTTATTCAGAGACTCATTAGAAAAAAACACCTTACTTGGTCTCATAAAAGTACAAAACGTATCAAAATAATTTCTATTTCAGTTCCATTCCCCTTACACAAGGAGGTAATCATTTGAATAAACATTAATTTAAAACACACACAAGGGGGTAATATTCCCCTTATTGTCATGACCCGAAGTTTACATTCCAGTTTTATAGATCAGAAGACAATTCCCACCCTAGACATAAGATTCCCCCCAATATGAAAGCATGCACACATAGAAACAGTGCACAGTTGGTTTATGTGTCACGTCAAACCATGATTTGAATAAATTACAATTAAGGTGGTTATCTGAATGCCAACCATTCCATTAACTATGGTTATTGAGGGTCTGTCGAATCAGAATCTGAAACCATGGCTTGAAGGTGGATTATTAGTCACAGATAGAGATGGGCACGAACAGCAATACAAACTAAAAAAAAAAAACACGAACAGCCCAATCTGCTGTTTGCGAACAAGCTGTTTGTGAGGCCCCATTCTAAATGAACAGGTGGTCGTTGCAAGCCTCGTTCCTTGCTGTTTCTTGCTGTTCGTCAAGCCAGACAGTCTGGCACCTGCAATCAATTCCCTTGGCAACCAGAGACAGAGACTGCCTGAATTCTGTCTGAACTCCTGCTTTTGTCCTGGAAACCCCAATCTAAGCCTAATTTAGCTTGATAGGCAGGTCTTCCTTTCAAGTGTGGAGCTCCAAATTTGTTACAAGGAAGCAAAGAGCAGGGGGGAGGCGGGCTCCCAGCTCTGGTTTTGCAGACAGTGAGGGAGAGACAGTTGTTGTTGGCATTTTGAGAAACAGACAGGGAGAGTGCATTGGAGCTTGAATTTTCTGTGTGTGTGGTGAGACAGGGATCTACCTCTTAAAGTTCCAGGGCTGCTGCCAGGCTCTGGGGCCAAGCTATTATTTATTATTGGTACATTTCCTGCTGTCTGCTCAGGTAGGGTTTCTGGGAGTGGTGTGGTAGGGATCTTGATGGCTGGAGGAGAGCCTGCTGGCCCCCACGAACAACGAACATGTTTATGGACAGGTCATGTTCGTTGTTCGTGGATGACAACGAACAACGAACACCATGTTCAGGGTTTTTTCTGTTCGTGCCCATGTCTAGTCACAGATACTCTAAACTATGGTTTCATCTGCCATACTGATGCAAACATTCTGGATTAATGCCCCATCATGGCACTTCTTGCATTCCCCAGTTGCAGAGTGAAAGAGTTTTCAAGTGCTTGTGCTGCAACAATATCAAAGAAAAGGTGGCTCTTGTTCTTTTGTAATTTTTATTTGAAAAGGAAATATAAAAGATAAAAAATAAGGCTCATACATAATAAAATAAACACATGTGAACAATAGTGAGAAATACACATAAGCATCAATAAAAGGTTTCCAAATATCTAAAGTCCATCCACAGCTGTTGTCTATATGCCATACATTCAAATATAAAGTTGTAAGCACTTCCCTCCACTGAATTATGGGAGGTAGGCATTTGTCTCTCCGATTTGTAATACATGTCTTTTAGCTACAGTAAGGGCCCAGAGGGTCCATTTCCACTGACCATCTGTTAGATTCCAGGATACAGGCAGGTAATCTAAATGTTCACAAACATCCTCAAATATTAATGGGTATTCTAAAACAAAATTAATATGAGTGATAACTTATTCCCCAAAAGATCAAATAACTGGACATAGCTAGAGCATGCATTTAAGAGATGCATCTATAAACTACAGCACCAGCAAGTTCTTTGTTATAAAGGTGCTGTTGTGTCCAATATGCCCTAAACATAATTTTTTTTTTGCTGAGTAAGTCCCATCTTAGAAGTAACAGGTATAGCATTTAAAGCCTTATCCCATTTCTTTGGCAAAATTGGGCAATCTAACTCCTGAGTCCATTCGTCCTTAAGATTCTGGATATCATATCTATTGACTATCAAGTATTTACAAACAGATATTGTAAGTTTTGTTTTTTGCATAGATTCAATAAAACTTTCCAAGAGTGGGGGAGACTCTGAAATACTTAATGTTGCTGGGCCATACCTGGATACCAACAAATGTTCTAGTTGTAAATATTGCCATTCAACAAAAGTTGACAAATCAACAAAAGCTGAAAGAATGACAAAAACTCATCATCATAACCAATCAATTGATCCAAAGTAAAAAAAAAAAACCCTGTTTGTCCAACCCTTCCATAAAAAAAGATTCCTTCCAATTCTTAAATCTGGATTTAATGGTAATTTAGTGTGTGCAAATGGTTCAAATTTATATTGTTCTGACATTATCCGCCATTGTTCTTGTCTGGGGTCTGAGGCTCTGCCCACGGACTTAACAGGAGAAAGGGAGGGGAGACAGCCAGACGACCACCGCTCAGCTGCAGCTGCCCAGACAGACACCAAGACCCTGCCACACCCAGCAACAGAGGAAAGAAAAGAGAGTCAAACAGGTCAGGGGGAAGCCAGCCAGCCCCACCCTCTGAGGGGAGAACAGGAGCCCAAGCCAGGAGGGAGAGGGCACAGGCATCAGAGATGACCAGACAGCAAGATCACCAACAAACTCACCAGCAGTAGCTGAAGGACAGTAAAGACAGCACCGGGCCACACCTCAATCAGTAGGCAGGCTAGAGAAGGCTGGAAAGGAGAGGCTGGGTACAGAGCAACCTCAGGTGGGGCTGCCTGAGGCAATCAACAAAGGAAGCCCGGCAGCCAGCGAAGGAGGCACAGGTGTGACTACCCAGAGCAGCCAGCAGAGCAACCCCAGGTGTTGCTGCCTAAGACGACCAGGGCCAAGGCTAGAGTGCGTGGCTGGCAGGTGGAGCTGGGAATGGGTGAAGAGATATGCCTGATATTATAAACTAAGATCAGGAATGCCAAATCCTCCTTTACTGAATGGAAGTTGCATCCTCTTTAGAGAAATCTCGAGTAGAGATGGGCATGAACTGCAAGACAAACTAAAGTTCATCACGAACCAAGCCAGTTCAAGCTTCGTGAACTAGTGGTTTGTGGAAGCCCGTTTTCCACGAACTTCCACGAACTGGTCTGCCTGTTTGGTTCATAGGGCTCTTTCTGTGCCACTTCGCAGCAAGCAGCTGATCCAAGCCTGTGGAGGTGAAATGCCCCTTTCTGTGCCGCTGCAAAGCGACAGTGAAAGGAGCATTTCCATCCCCAAATCAGCTGCTTGTCAGGTATCTCCCCAACAAGCAGTTGATCCAAGCCGGTGGGGGTAAAATGCCCCTTTCCATGCCGCTTTGCAGCAGCATGGAAACAGACATTTAAACCCCACGAACCATGAACCACAGACTGGTTCATGAACTAGAGCAAGTTCGTGAAAGTTCATGGTTCGTGAAACAGGACGAACTGCACAGTTTGTTTTTTGCCCGATTCATGCCCACCTCTAATCTTAAGTGGTAAGAAGCCTCACACAAATTTCCAAAAAAGTATTAGTTTTATGAATATATTTGCAAGGTATGTGAAAAGGAATTGCAAGCAAAACGTATATAACTCTAGGTATAATATTCATATTGCATATATTTGCTTTCCCCCAAAGTGACAGGGCTGAAATTGACCATCTGTCTAAATCCTAGGATATGTCAGCACTTGTTCTTTTGGATGAAGATAAACCAGGGAAGGAGGGGGTCATTGTCCAAGAATGTGATCAAAATGAATTGTAGCAGCCGTAACTTGTGCATTGGAGGGCTTTGTGGAACATGGTGCTTTAGCTTCCATGCATGAAAGTGCTTGTTTTCCCTTTCCCAGATTGTAAACTCTGGAGTTAAGGGCAAGGAATTGCAACCTGTTACTTGTAACTCAGACTCTCTATAGGTATCTTTGAAATCCCTGACAAAATTGGCATGAGACTGTCTCTGACAAATAAGGATAACTTGACTATGTGAATGTATAGCCCAATAGAAACAGTAGAGAGAACCAGAATAGCTAAAATCAACACAGAGGAGGAAAGCAGCAGGAAGTCACAGCTTTAAATCTCAAGTTACATACTGTGTAACAAGACTAAGCAAACTAAGTCTAGTTTAGATCTCTTTACACCAGCCCAGTCCCTCTAATCCCCCCTCCCTTTGTTTTGTCATTCGGCAGACAGATCCCAGGCTGTTTCCTGTCACCCACTAGAGAAAATGGCTCAACAGAAAGCACAGTTGGACAGCATTTAATTGGTGCTATTCAGGATAGTCCATATCTGAATCCATGTCAGTATCTTGGTTACCACTCATTCCTTCAATGTGCGAAACAAACCCAATGCCTGGATGAAATCAAAAACAGTGAAGACATGCCCAGCAGACCCAGCACCTTGCAGAAGAACAGGGCCTTTAGAGGCGCAGAGTATGGCAGGGATGTCAGGTCTTCCTTGCATTCATCTCCAGTACTACACCCGTGAGTATGAAAAAATATGAAATATTGTTCTTCCAAGTTTAATCAAGTCAAGTTCCTTTGCACATTGCTGACCTAGACCCATTATCATCATACACGATGAAAAAAAACATTGTCATAAAATACCGACACGTTCATTTGGTTTCTTGTATTTTTATTTTCAGCTATCAAACTGCAGGCACATTAAATCCAGCTATGTATGGATGCTTCAGCTTGGATCCACACCTGCTTTCTGCCTGTGCTCTTCTTTGACAGTTGCAGAGGTGATCCTCCACTGTGGCTTGTGTTCCTCTGCTGCTAGGCATTTTTTAGCTCCTTGAAAGATACTGGTCTTGCAAAAGTGGTAGTACCTAGCCCCACAGGAATGTGCATTCTGCAGTGGAGGACTGCATCTCCAACATATGAAGAAGACTGCAAATGGATATAGGGTCCAGACCTTTGGGTTTTCATTTTTGTTTAAACTGGTTTCATATCATACAATAAATAGACAACCCACCCTAAGTGCTTAAAACAGAGCAGGCAACAAATCCAAATAAAATAACAAAAAAAAGGTTCTGTTAATCTAAAAGTTCTCTTAAGAAAGTAGACACAAAGCAGGTTCATATCGGTCCTGGAAATTTTTGTTTAACAACATTAGGCACTGTCAGTGATACATTATATTTACTTTAGTGTAGGCTTGCCATTTGCCCCATGTCTTTATGGTCTTCACCACAGTGATTACAAGAAATTCTTAGAGCATCACTCAAAGTGGCATCACATCCTCCCCAAACTCCACCCTCCCCAGGCATAGCCTTCAAAATCTCCTGACATTTTAATTTTTAAGGCATTGTTTTTTAGGGAATTAAGTGAACACAGTGGGTTAGATCCAGCCAGCTTTTTTAGGAGATCCTGCCCGATTCCCTTCCTTGACACAGGAATAAACTGAATGTGAGGAAAAGTCCTGAGAGAGAGAATCTGCATTCTCCCTTACTATGCTCCAAAGCACTATGATTGCTGGTAGAGTTGAAGCTGATTGAGAATGGAGAGGTAATCTGTCCCATAGGCAGAGGCCAGTCCAAACTAGTCCTTCTAGAGGCATTCCAACCATCTGAAAGAGAGGAGGCAGAAGGAGGAGGTGAGAGAACAGTTCTGTGGAGGAAAAGTCTGTGCATGTTAGACAGGTGATGGATGCATGGAGTAGAACAGAGCATCTCAGTATGTCAAATCAAAGGTGATGGAGTAGAAGGGAACACTAGATCATGGGTGCCCCCTCTTAGAGCATGGGATTATTTCATTCCACTGAACAAAATGATAGTCAGTGTGATGTAGTGGAGACCCAGACTGAAATCTCTACTTTGCCCTTGAAGCTTGCTGGGTGGCCTTGGACCAGTTACTCACTCTGGGTCTAGCCTACCTCACAGCCTTGTTGTTAGGTGGATAAAAAAGAGGAGGAATGAGATTGTAAGCTGCTCTGGGTCCCTCAAAAATATAGAATTCTTTTTTTGTTCTATAATAATATGGCTTTCTTGCAATGTGTACTGACTGAGCACATTCTGGTGTTCAAAAAACATCAATGATATTCAACTCAAGTTAGTTTGCATACACTGCAGCAACTACTCAATAGATTTTGTTTTGCAAGGAGCAGCCTGCAATTGAAACATGGTTGGTGATGCACCATGAAGGATACATCAAACATGAGCTTGACCTTGGCAAATGGGAAACTACACCTGCTGACATTATTCTTCCTACATCCATAGAAAATGCTGAAGGGAATCATAAAGCAGCCTCTTCCTTTTGTGTCCAGTATGGGGAGCTGTCAGAGTGAAGCCCCTACAGAGGTTCCTTGAGGACTATCAAAGAATTCAAGCAATACTCCTTGAACTTCTGGAGTATCCAGAGTCCTTCCAAGATGACAGAAGGGAAACAGTGAAAGAACAGAACAAAAAGCTTGGAAAATTTGAAAGCGTGTTTGGGCTACATACCTCCACAACAGCATTTGGGTCATGCAAAGACCTTGCCGGAGTTTTCTGAGCACCAAATGCAGCACAACATGAGAAAAGCAAGCTGCAGAAATGATCTTTTGTACTCTGTCAAATCTAAAATCTGATCATGCTTTGGGGAAAAATTAGAAAGATACAGAAGTACAGTGAGATCCTAGCCTTGAAGGAGCCTCAGGCACCAAAGATCAGAAAATCACCAGGATTTGTAGAGCTTACAAAGACCCTGACACCATCAGTGGTCCTGGATGCAAAACAAAAAAACAAAAACAAAACTCACCCACTCCAAGAGGGTTTTTGGGGGGCCATCTTTGATCATAGAACATCTGGATTCAAACATTGGTTCAGCCAACCTGGCATGGACCAACTAGCAAAAATGGAAAACCCCTCAGTAACAGTTGCACATGGAAAGCATTTCAGCAGCAGACAAGAGCTCAGAGAAGACCTTTGTGTTCACAGCTGTGACACTGATCTGAACAGATGTTGCTCCTCCTCTAGCTGCTGAAATGAATACAGTAGAAGATGTCTCAGAATCATTGACAGGAGAGCCTCAGGCAGCCTCCCACCTTAGGCCACCATGCTGGTACACCTAATACCTGCATCAGCTGCATCACAAGAATACTCTTCTAGTGCACCAAAGAGAGTGAAGACTATAGCTGCATAACTGTGTGCCAAATAAATGCTTTAGACATTTGTTTCTTTTGCATGTGGTGGAGAGTGCCCTTAAGTCAGAGTTGACTTATGGCAACCGCTGGTGGGGCTTTCATGGCAAGAGACTAACAGAGGTGGTTTGCCATTGCCTACCTCTGGTCTTTGTTGGAGGTCTCCCATGCAATTACTAACCAAGGCTGAACCTGCTTCTAATATCTGATGAGATCAGGCTCACCTGGACTATCCAGGTCAGGGATCCTTCTGCATGTCTAGAGAGAAAAGACTGGCTGAATTCCTTTGAACATCATCATGAAAGAATTCAGCACCAGAACTGCTGAACACTAAACTACCTTTGGCTAAATTGTGCCAAAGTAGTTGCTACAGTTTGTTACTTTTTTCCTAAAGTTTTTTTTTTAATTTGATGGAGCAAATTATTTTTTCTTAGCAACTGAGAATGGCAAGAATGTTTGTTGTTATTAAGTATAATACAAATCTGATATATGATATCCATGATATGAACAGCAAAATGCTGGTAAGGTTTCTTATATTGTACCATTTATTTCAGAAAGATAACTATAAATGTAAAATTGTATCTGCATTTGTGGATTATCTCTGAACGTTGAATAATAAATGAAATGCTACTAGCTCTTCACACACACACACAAAAACCTTACCTGCATTCTTCCTTTGCTTTTCTAAACCAAATAATATAGGTTAGCGGCAGCATACAGAGTGCACTCCATTATCCAAAAACATTCTACAATATTTATTATGATCAGTTACTGATTTTTAGATTTCTTTTTTTTTATTCAGCTGTATGTATGTTTGTGATGAACTAATTTTGTTTAAATGGGATGATAGGTTTATTTGCTTATTCTGCCCATTAAATAAGCAGATAACAAAATGCAGCTACAAAGTATACAAAGGCCATCATGTTCTGACTGTCTTATCTTGATCACCTCCATCCCATATTAAACATACTTCCAGAGTCCATGGTCACAATAATGCAATCTCTGATACTTAAAATAGTCTTAACAATACATATAGTTGTACATTATCTTATATTCAGTCATTCCAACACAAAGCCAAATTTCTAATAAGCAAATTGCTTATTCACTTTCCTTTACTTGTTCATATTATGGCTCTGATCCTGCCAAAAGTTACCACTAATTGAAAGATTTCTAGCCATGAAGTATTACATTCTATCCTCCCCCCTGCAGCTTTAAGCACCCCTGAAATGCTGCTCCCAAAATATGTGACAACCCCAGCAACTGCATGAGAGGGAAGTTGGAGGCGTGGATTGGAAGAAGGGGAAAAGCAAAAATCACCCTCATGAGAAAATATTAGACAAGTTCCAACTCATAATCTTATTTCTGGAATTTTAAAAATGTCTCTGGTGCTATTTCTGTAATTTAAGAACAAGGGAATGCCATCCCTGTAAACTCAGTCTGTTATAAGTTCTACACTTACTCACCTAGGTATGGCTCTAGCGCTTATCAGTATGTCATTATAATAGTCCCAATTCAGAGAAAGTTAGCAGTATTTACAGCCCACTGAAGTCAGCAGGACTAGTGAATTGCATCTACCCACTGAAATCATTAGACATTAAGACTGGCCAACTTTCTTTGGATTGTGGCTACAATGTTGCCCTAGGCCTCCTTCCAAACCAACTGGCAATCCCACAGAACTGATCTCATGTTGACATATCCAGCCCATGTCCCACATTTGACGAGTGCTTGAACTTCCTGCAGTTCTTCTGTACCAGTTCTGCCTTCAACTGTGCATCTATTGCTGCATGTAACACGCTAGTCCTGTTCACGTTACTGTCAGTGCACATATATACTGCATTTACAAGCATACATCTGTTTGGAGGGAAAAGCCAAACATGCATTTATTTTAAAAATAAAATCAGAGACTAGTACCTACATAAATGCAGAGGAGTTAGCCGTGTTAGTCTGTGGTAGCAAAATCAAAAAGAGTCCAGTAGCACCTTTAAGACTAACCAACATGCATCTGACGAAGAGAACTTGATTCTCGAAAGCTTATGCTACAATAAAATTGGTTAGTCTTAAAGGTGCTACTGGACTCTTTTTGATTTTGTACCTACATAAATGTGAGTTTTAAATTGTATGTTCAGCTGTACATGCGTTGAATATAACATAAGAATTACTGAACACAAGAGCCCTTTTCAGTCCTTACATTGCTGATGGTGACCTTGTATATGGGACAAACACACTACATACAATTCTCCCACTACATACAATTTCTTGTGAAAGAGGCAATGTGTAGATTTTTTGCCTTGGCATATCCAGACGCAAGCTCCAATGCTGGAATATAGCTATGTTGCTCATTTCAGATCATGCGCAATGGAAGAGTTGTGTGTAGCGCATTTGTCCCGTACACTCAGTCAAATGTAAGAACTGAACAAAAAACTGTACACAGATTGTACATGCGTTCACTGTAAGTTATGCACAGGGCCAGGAGTGTTGCCATTATTTCCCCCTCCCCCGCCTTCATGACACAGAGCTACCATTTTGTTTACCCAACAGCAAAGTACCCAACCTACATATTTACTATACAGTGCACACAGGCAAAAGAAATATTCACATTCTTGTTCAAAAAACAGGGAGGCTGTGCTTTAAAGAGCCAGGCATTTAGCCTTGAACATGCTGCAATTCAGGAGCATGGGGGCTTTCAAGGTGCAGAAGTCGGTACAACCTCCTCTATAAGGATGAATGAAGATGAAAAAGAAAGGCAAACAGAAGTGAATGAGAGACTGCTTTCCGTGATTCATGATTGCTTGCCGTAAGCCTGTTAGCCTTCGCCTGGCTCCCTTCTCGGAGAATAATGGATAGTTACAATGTGTATAGCGACACTGTCAAACCATCAGGAATTGCTGATTATAGTGCTAAATATTGATCTCTGCTTCACATGTGTCAAAATTCTTTCTTCCCTTAATTAGAACTTCCCTAAGCACCATACAAGAACAAACTGAATATATCAGATCTCGCTGAAAGGGAGGGCAACGCTGGAATATAATTGTGACCTCTTGTCGGCTCCTTTTCTCTTGAGTCTTGAGATGACTTCAGCTGTCTATCCTGCCCTCCCTGGCTCATGTGATCATCATGCGCATTTCCCCCCACTCAAACCATAGGAAGGGGGTTTTGCTGTTGGTCCCAGGCACTGTTTTTCATCATTCTGAACCACTGGGGCTGTAGTCAGATGGCAGTGAAACTTAAAGTGCCAGAAGGTGCCTTTTTCTATTTGTTTGTTTCATGGTACACTGCACCAGGCAATGACCTGTGGCAACCATGTCACACAAAAGGGAGACAGGTTCACCCAATCAAAGGAAGGCTTAAAATTAACACAGAGCCCTTCATTTCTTCATATAGGGTGGGGAGGGGGAGGGGAAGAAGTGAGGATAAAAAACAGTTGGCTCCATCTTATTGTTTCCTGTTTTATCAATCCCATTCCAAGAAAAAATATGGAAATGAGGCTCCCATTATTTGCATCAGAAGGAAAATACTCCCCCCACCTGTCTACCATCAATACTGTTATAGCCAATATTGCTAATTTTATATAACCGGTCAATCAGCTCCCACGCACCTGGCTGTATTTAAAATATAAAATAATGAAAGCCCGTGATGTATGGGTTCAATTTACTCTACAAACTGAGCACTTAAATCATTTATCTTCGTTTACCTCTAATTTATTGAGGGGTGTTTTTCGTTAATAATGGCAACATGGTACATTTGCCTTTAGTTTGGTGTGGCTGATAAAAATCAATAGGTCATTAACAAGTATTTCATAAATTAAGAGCTTTCAAAAGGATGCACATTTGTGTGAGCTGCAAGATGTATGTGCTACAAAACTTTGTATCAATGTTATTTCATGCACTCTCTCTCTCCCACACACACAAAAGATGGGTAGTATTACACCATAGCTACCATTGGTACTAATGGCCCTTCTCTTAACAGGAACCTTAGGGTTCCTGAATGTGTTCTTGTTGTTAATGTGAAAGACATAAGATGCTTACAGTGAAATCCTAAGCAGAGTTATTCCAGTCTAAGCCCACTGATTTCAATGAGCTTAGACTGGAGTAAAATGGCTTAGAATTTCACTGTTAGAGTCTTAATCAGTGGCATTTGCCTGAACTGTTTTACACTGGTATATTATCTCCTTAAAGAAGCATATAGAACACCATTACATTATTGTATGATAACCAAGGCATAAACTGTTAAGATCTTATTCCCAGGTCATCAGTAAATACAATGCCAAAATGTGGAAGAAACATAACTTCTTGAACTGGATGCCAGCTAAAAACTTCTGAAAAACTCTTTAATTCCACTT
Source organism: Eublepharis macularius (assembly GCF_028583425.1). NCBI lineage: Eukaryota > Metazoa > Chordata > Lepidosauria > Squamata > Eublepharidae > Eublepharis > Eublepharis macularius. The sequence continues at coordinate 188,885,423 of NC_072791.1, forward strand.
CGGAGGATTCCTTTTACACTGTAAGTGGACAGTTTTGATCCAAAATTAAACAAAGCAGTTAGCAAGAACAGCTTGAACAACAGTCAGCAAGGACAGCTTAAGCAAAGGTTTCAGGGCACCAAAGGAACAGCAAGTAATCTTGACAATTCTTGCTATTAAATTGACTGGAAGGGACAAATTTGCAAGTTACTGTCTCTTGAACCCACAGCAAAGCATTGAGAAGAATTGCTGGTCAGGATTAGAACTCAGGATTCCCATGGGGGGGAGTTTTCTCAATCACAGTTCCCTGAATCATCATTAAACAGACAACAGTCAGATCTAAAGAAGGGAATGAACAAAGCTACATCTTTGAGCACATACCCACTGAGCAAGATGAACTATGGGAAGGGCTATGAAGAGGAGGTGGCTCAGCTAAGGTAGGTTTAGCTTTTTCTCTCTTTATATTGGCCATATTCATAGAAGAAAATTAGAGGACATCACTAGTTATTGTAACCTATAAGGATTTAATTGGCTATGTTTATTCTATACTTAAACCCACACTGATTCTTCCTATACCAAAAATGTGCTACATATCTGTCCCATGAACAGATGGTATTTGAAACAGTTACTGTAATTCTTATTCTCAAATGATGCATATAAGGTGCAAACTAGCTATCTTTAGGGGCTCTGACATTCCACCTTTATGTATCCGTGACTTTAGACTGGATTTAGGAATGCTAGAGCTGCATAGAGCCCAGGTGAAATCACTGGTCTTCAGCCTTTGGTTCAGGATCCTCACAGGGGTTGCAGATTCCTACCAGCTGGGTCATAAGCCCCTACAGAATCACCATTTTGGCTGTCTTTTGGAAAGACACCCTGCTAGTGTGCATGCACAAAGAGCAAGGACCCCTTATCTCTTGCATGCTGAATGCCTGCCGAACGAAACAGTAATACAGCAAGGTGAAGTGGTGGAAAGGATTCCTTCATGGCTTGTTCTTCACTATGGTACACCTCCCGGTGTTTGGATTGTGTTTCTTCATCCCAGCTCTTTTGGCCTGCTGTACACAGCTGTGGTTCCAGCACTAGCAAATTCCTCACTGGGCTCCCTTTGTTCGTGGCACGTGACTCTGATGTCAGGCAATTCATAGTATTTTTTAGCAGCTCAATAGGTCAAAGGCCAGTTGTTTAAATCATGTAGGAGAACCTTTTAAGTGGAAGAAAATCCTTAACAGCATGGTCTGACCACCATTTTGTTGGCATGATCCTTTATTAATAGCCTAACTAGTAATATTCTGATGCCTCACTGATTTTGCCGATTCATCTTTCACTTTTAGGAGTCTTTTAGCATTACTATCAACTTCCATGGGAGCAAATATTTCTGTGGTTGGGCTGCACTGTATTTTCTGACATCCCTCTTTTTCATCATCGTAAGTCTGTCCTCTTCCATTATCAGTTTCCCTCTTAAAAAAAACTTTGTAAGTCAATATTATTAATTATGGCCATTTCTCATTGAATCATCACTTAGGGCAATCCCAAACTGAGTTACAAACTTCTCAGTCCATTGAAGTCAATAGGCTTAGAAGGCCATAATTTTGCATAGGAATTCACTGTAAATTTCTTGGATCCCAGTTTATACAACCTCAGGCTTTTTATAAATCTAATTTTAACACACTATGTCTAAGTTATACTGGATATATGAGAGTAATTATATGAATCGATTGTAATTTAAAACATTTAAAGCCAACAATTCTGAAAGATCCAGGCACGTGTCAAGAATGTGTAAGCAGTGGTACAACACAAACCATAATTAAATTTAAAATGTTGAAGGATTACAGATGAATATGCCCCAAACCCATCTAGATGGCCAAAGTATTTGAGATCAGTTTTCTACTAGCGTAGGGTGAGCTTGGAAGGGAAGGCAGCATGGTATAGCTCAGTCTTGTCAAATCTCGGAAGCTAAATACGGTCAGTACTTGGATGGTGGAATCATCAAGAAGACTCTGCAGCGGAAAACCAACAGCAAACTAGCTCAGCTTCTCAGTTGCCTTGACAGGCCCTTGTTGGGGTTTCCATAAGTTGATTACGACTTGATGGCATGCGCGCGCATACACACACACACACACACACACAATGAGCTTGGTCATCTATTTCAGCCTTTCAAGTAGTACATATTAGGTACAGTTGTGTATAAAGAACATTAACAAATCGTAATCTGTTTTGGCTCAGACAAAATCATGTTGCAGATTTGACTAGGAAAATTCCCAAGGCAGAACACCTCTGTGATGGGTCCCACAGAAGTATACTATGGAGACATGTATTATTGTTGGTAGTCTGCAGAACTGTACCCTTCTCAGGTTTTTTAATAAAACAGTATCACCACCATGCCTAATTTCTCCTTTTGTCAGCTATAAGATATTCAAAACAATTCAACAGAGTCAAATATGGGACAATCAATAAGCAGGGGTTTCTTTTGTGACATCCTAATGTCCTTTTCAGGAGTCTTAACCAAAAGAAATAATAATAAATGACAGGTAAGGTTTATAGTCCTTTTAAATAAGCAAGTGAGCTTCCTAAAGCTACAAGCTACTTTCTCTGGATATCAAAAATAATAACTGGTTTCACAGCAGTGTAGCATAGAAACACAAGGGTATAAGATATACTGTACTTTAAGCTCTGTTTGATGAATCTGAGCACAGTTCCTGGGGGATAGATTACTTTAAACCATGCTCTTTTACTTTCTAATCCTAACTTGATTTGATTTGTACTTTAATACAGCTGCCTGGCAATTCAACAGCAAACAGAGACTATTTATGTAATCATATTGTAAGTAGTGGGACAAGACGGAAACTCTCTAGAACCTTTTTGGAAAACAGTTTGTTGTACTTTTTATTTATTGAACAGCAGGGCTTCGGGCTTTTCGGTGCTCATTATAATTGGTTTTCTGCTTGAACTTTCAAAAACTGTCATGTCAATACTCAAACAGAATTTTTTTGCTTACTATATGGCTGTGGGCTCTATTTTCTCATGTGCTACTCGACAAAGTTCTTGTAATATCTTAAAGGCAAGTTCTGGAGTTTTCGTTGCTATTTTAGGAAATGGGAAGGCAGAATTACTTTATCATTCAAGTTCACACTTCCCAACATCCTTAATTGCAATTTACTGTGATTCACAGTGCGGTCCCAAATAGAGCTACACCCTTCAAAGCTCATTCACTTCAATGGATTTGGAAGGCTTAAAGTTTATATTTTGTGACCTTAGAATTGGACAGGCCCACATTAAAAATCTCCCTGGGATTTTGTATTAGCAGGCTGCTAAGTATTAGTGGGCTATTTTATTTATTTATTTTGCCAAGGTGCCTTGAGGCATGTAGGCATTCTGATTTTGGAACAGAAAGACTTAATTCTGCTTAGGACAGTAGTGTAAATGAACGTATGAAGCTTGTGATAGGTTTCTTATTGACCCTCACCTGTCGAGGATTTCAGGCATTCCAGCACTGTTCTGTCATTTACACACACACACTTGATAAATTACTTGGATCTGTGGAGAACTATAAACAAATCAACTTGACATCTGCAAAAAATTGTATTTGTGTGCTCTCTTTTTTATAGTTTTCACCAGTCTGGCTGTAGTTCTGCTGTTGTATACAGACTTGTCATCTCTCCAGTTGTGCTCCTGAGCAGCTGAAAAACAATACAAATGCTGTAGTGCAAAAAAAAAAAAAAAGGAAGGCCATACGGTTATGATATAGTTTTAGAATTTAGTACTGTTAGGTCCTCTGCAGTTTTCACACTATCAAGCACCCTTGTGTTTCCAAAGTGAATCACATTTTAACATAAAGAAAAATCTTTAAAATATTATACATGGACAGCTGAATGAGGGTTTCTCTAAACACCTCTCTGTGCCACCAGAACATCAAATGCTAGACTGTACATACCCAGATTTCAATATTTTAATCATGTTGGAAGAACATTCCTACTGACATTGTTACATGCTGATATCTGAGATACAAAATATGCACAAGTCTTGAAAATTAAAATGAAAAAACTGCAAAGCGCTTAACAACAGATTTTTGGCTACCATTATCAGCTTCCAGTGTTTTATATACAAACTGAGGAGCCATAAAAAGTCTTAAAGTATTCTCTGTGCTCTATATACATAAAACACACAGAAGCCACATTTCGTACTCAGTTCATTTCAGTACTGTAGATAAATGAACATACAATTAAAAATCAGATGAACTTAAAGTCAGCACGGTGACTTCATAAATGTGTTAGAACAATCATAAATGCAGCTTCTCACATATGTGGTATCACTGCCTTCTCAAAAAGAAAACATTTGTTGAATCCTAAGCCATTTTCAGTGTAAGAGAAGATCAACTGTTTAAAATAAATATTGAGAATTTGTGAACTAACACAGTGATTTGCCCCCCACAAACACTTTATTAAAGATTAAAAAATTACTTTTAAATTTCATACCAGGAAGTGGTGGAGTCTATCAAAACATCTGTGAATTCAACAGCAGCTTAATAATAAGATCCTTTGTATGTTAACAAGGCAAGGAATCCACTTGGTTACTGAGCATCATCCCAGATTGTTCCATATAAAGCTCTGTTACCAGATGGTTGGGCCAATTGTTGCTGAGCCACACTCTGGGGCAATGGGATTGTAAGAACTCACATGACAGGCCTTGTCCATGTGGCAGCAGGTCTTTGAAGGAACCCACAGAAGCAGTTTCCACACTGCTCTCTTACATCTGAAGTGAAACCAGTCAATGATACCAAAGTGATTTCACTCAAAGATATGCATCTATTTTAGATTTTACTTGGGCGATTCTGCATTTTTATGCTAAAACGGAGACATCAGGCTCAAATCAGTTGATTTGGGAGTTCAGAATGAGAAATTCTTTAGGCTCAGTTAACAACTGAGGGCTCTTCAATAGGCATCTCTGAAGGAATTTCATAGTGGATCTTGTTTATCTTCAAATACTGCCATACTTTCAATAAGAAAACATTCAATATCCAAAGAGTATTACAATATGGAATTTGAACCAAAAAATTATTAATCCATTTTCTTTCAAAGAGAGCCATAAAAAGAAAAGGCACGCAACTGCTATCTCTTCAGCAGAGTATCCCTACCCTATTCAAAGGACTCGGCATAGTTACTAAATGGCATATAATTAGTTGCTTTCTTTAAACAGGTTCATTTGCCCAGTATAATGCAATACCAAAAATGGAATATAATCTGAAGGAAAAATGTATTTTAGTCCAAGTCAGAGCTAATTATTTCTCTGAAAAAGAAGGCATATAGGTTTCAATGGCTCTTAATGTTTTTTAAAAAACCTATATCAAAGCTAGTCTTTTAGTCAACTTAGAAATTTATATACTATATACTACCCCTCTTAATATCCTCTCTCTCTCTTTCCTCTGGGCATTTATTGCTGTTCTTTCTAGTTCAGTAACCAGTGAGCAGAAGGTTCATTAAAACTAATTGAATTGGAAACTTGTCTGCCCTGGGAAATGTTAACTCTTTGTTGTTATCTCTTTTTTAGAAATTCCTTTTGTTACATTCCTTTGAAATGAATCATTGTTCTTCTTTTAAAAAGGAGTTTATTTGTTTTTAAGAAACATATCCTACAATTCAGAAACCAATTTTCCACATAAACATAAGCAGGAGCATGTCCTCAAATCTTCATTTTTGTAAATGTGATAGCATAAGATGTATGGAAAATATTTAGTCCATTATTCAGTCAGCATAAGAATGTTGCTGCATTAACCCTTGAAATGCTGCATCCCACTTACCATGGGCTTTATTTCCAGACACTGGATGTGTCAGTTATGCCTAATTCAACATTGGTTTTTTAAAAAATAAGGCATATTGGGGGCTTGGAAAATCATTACTTGTTTAATAGAGATCATCAAGGAATAGTAAAGTCACAACTGTTTTAAGAAAGGACAAAAAAATTAAAGATCAGAATGATTGTTCTGAATGGAATTGTGAACCTTACCTGGTTGTGGGCTATCATTTGGAAGTGTCTCTGACAGAATTGGAGAAGTGATTTTAACAGGATTTTAGGACATTTCATGAGCTGTAGAGCTGTTTGTTCCTAGAAAATATTGATTTAAAGCGGGGGGGAGGGGCTCTGGCTAATAGTCGCCATGGTAGATTTCCGACAGCTTTAAAATCAATTGAAAATAACAGGCCACCTACTGTTGCTAATGATAGTAAATATTTATGACTGATTTGACTGAGCTTCAATACCGGTCAATCACTTTCTAAAGGATCTTTGCAATTCATTAACCTCTTTTTGCTGGCCCCGTCCCTGTTGATATTAGCCATTAGAATAGAATAAAGGGAGCTGAGTTTGATTTTCTTGTTGCCATCACTCATAGCTTATTTGTTTGTCCCCTTCATTCTTTCACATTGCTTCTGAATTGATTGTCTGTTTATTCATATAAGTAACAAGAGAAGCCTACAAAAGCAAGACTGAAAAACAACTATTTCCCCTGAGAAGGTAGCTTTTGACTATGCAAGTGTCTAAACCTGAACTGCTGCACAGCCATTCACTGACTCATGAGTAGCCGGTTTGGTGTAGTGGTTAAGAGCGCGGGACTCTAATCTGGAGAATAGGGTTTGATTCCCCACTCCTCCACTTGAAGCCAGCTGGGTTACCTTGGGTCAGTCACAGCTTCTAGCTCTCTCAGCCCCATCCACCTCACAGGGAGTTTTGTTGTGGGGATAATAACAACATACTTTGTAAACTGCTCTGAGTGGGTGTTAAGTTATCCTGAAGGGCGGTATATAAATCAAATGTTGTTGTTGTTGTTGTTGTTAATTCATTTCTGATTATCATGTAGTTATGTGTCCCTATTTTTAAAAAGTAAGACGGAGAGAAAAAATTCCCTTCGGTAAAGCATTTACTACATTCTATGCAGCTTTTTTTGTCTGTGCTTTTGCTGCCTTGATTTATACTAGATGGTAATTTTTAACTGGCATAAAAAATGTATTTGGCATATTTAAATAATTAGACAAAATAATCCTTGAAATTAATAATGAAGAACATCTCTACTCTATTTTATTTACTGAGTACAGTTTTATCTCACCTTCCTCCGAAGTGTTCAAAGTGGTGTATGTCATTTTGCCCTCCTCCATTTTATCCTCACAACCACCCTGGTAGGTAAGTTGGGCTGAGGGTGACTGGCCTAAGATCACCCAGCAAGTTTCCATGTCTCTTCTGAAAGCCACATCTCATGTTACATCCAGTAGATGTTAGAGCAGCTATTCCACATGGCAAGCCTTTTCATGTGCAACAAACTGGTCAGACATAGCCTGGCTGTGTCTCCTTATACTCTGCTCCCCTCTCTAAAAATGGTCATTTGTGGCAGCATGTAAAAAACCCACAAGGTTGGGATCAACCACTTGGCAAGCTGGTTTACTATGCAGATCAGTTTATCACATAAAGCAGCCAACATGTGGAGGCCATTTAACTTACCAGGAAAGTTCCCTGTGGGCTGCTGGTGACCAGGAATAATCAGAGAATCCCAATGCATCTTAGGGAATCCACATAGTATTATTGATGGGCTCTAGTCTTAGCACTTGAATAGTCACAGCTAGAGATGGGCACGATCCACATTATGATCGAAAAAACCTACAATAATGGCAATCACGTGATCGTGACCCAGAGGATCGTGATCGGCCAAGGCCAACGATCCGGCGATCGGGAGAGGCCTGGATCAGGGCGATTGGGCTCCGATCAGGGATCCAGACACTCAGGCGCCAGCAATCTATTCCCTTGGCAACAGAGCCAGGGGAATGCCTGAGCTCTGTTTGCCCTCCTTCTGTCACCCTGGAAACCCGAATGGAAGCCCAGCTTTCCTTGATCAGCAGGGCTTCCTTCCAACCACGGAGCAGCAAAGCAGTCACAAGTTGGGAGAAGACACCCAGGGGAGGGAGGGGGAAGGGGGTGTTCTGTAGCCACGGGCACTCCAATCTCATCCCTGCAAACCCTGATAGGCAGCTCTGATGGCCAAACACAGACCTCCTGTGTTGCTGAATGGGACCTGAGGGGAGGCGGCTCATCGCTGCCTCCCCGTGCCTGCCAGGCCCGGCGGCAGCCAGCACCACCCACCTTCACACATAATACCAGCGTACCCCGCTTTGGTCTCCACAATCCACGATCCACAATCCACGGCTCGGGAACAGGAGATGATCGGCGCAGATTGTTAATTCGGGATCGGTGGCGGCACCAATCCACAATCCGCTGGATCGTTAAAATTTTTTTAATCGTGCCCATCTCTAGACAGCACTTGGATTGTGTTAGGCATTATAAATATTCTTTGTGATGGTTAACATGCTATTGTGATTTTATACATGGACCACCATCTTGTAAGGCTACAGTTACTGTGTGATGAGTGTACTTCTGTGAACTCATCTGAAAAAAAGGCACAACCTCAACGGATACTAGTTTCAGCTCCCAACAATACAGCAACATGCATAATAGTATTGGATGATGATATCCAAAGGCTTGGGCTGACCTTCCCCTACCCTGAGGTAAAATTCTCCTCACCGAGCATATGAAGCTGAATACTGGGCTGGGAAGACTTTAGTGGTGTGGTTGAAGTTTAGTGGTGTGGTTGAAGTTCAACCTTCTTTCTTGTCCCACCCTTCGGGACCATATAAGTGGTATGGTTACCCAGCCAAGTCTAAGTGGGGGAAAGATCAGGGGGTTGTGCTTCCCTTAGAAAGGAACTGGCACAGGAGGCTTATGGAGATTCAAAATGAAACGGAAGGTTTATTTACAAGTAGGTAAAATAAGAAGGCATGTAGGCAGGTTTTAAAACTGAAATAACTGAGATGTTTTTGGACTGAACACTTCACTGGTATGAGGCACAAAACACTTGGTGTGGTTCTTAAGTTGCTGGCTTGTATGAGAGATGTTGGTGTTATCAGACTTAAAGATGTTAAAGTGAGTTCTTTCCGAGGTTGGCACCCCTTCACAAGTTAGGTGCTTCAGTTATGCCCCAGCTATACCCTTGTTCCTGGTGCCAAAGGGGAGACTCCTTTCTACCCACTCCTTTAGCCCACTATAATTCCCAGATCTCGTGTCTACACAGAAGTTAGTGCTGTCTGTCCCACTTTAGTCAAAGGATTAAAAGTGCTTCATAAAACGTTATGATTTCTCTTGAAAGGTTACACCTTCCCTTACCTTCCTCACACAGAGGACTCTCTGGCTGACCCTCTCTGATCAGAAGCCAGACTCAAGACTCCCTCACTCTTCAGTTTACTCCAACTGTCAACCCCTCCTTCTGGCAGCACCAACTGTTACTGCAACATTCCATCTCCAACTGCCATTTCAGGCTAGCCACAAAGGGAAGGGGGGGAAACATGTCAATCATCCTCCCCTCTTTATTGCCCGGCAATCCCAGCATTTGAAGCTGTCTGTCACAGTATCATTTTCTTTCATAGCAAGGTACGTGGTTCTCAAGTAAATCCAAGCAATGTGCTCACTTTCAGCAGAAGAACATTATGTACTTTCAAGATTGTCTTTTGGGTCACTTTGTTAAAGCAACATCACTGGGGAGTATGCAAATTGCTATTTCACCTTTCATGAAATAAAACTAATAAGCCAGGTTTATAATACTTTACCAGATGACGGGGAGGTCTACATTTTAAACATCTCATGTTACATCGAGAGCCAGCTTGATGTAGTGATTAAGAGCAGCGGGACTGTAATCTGGAGAGCCGGGTTTGATTCCCCACTCCTCCACTTGAAGCCAGCTGGGTGACCTTGGGCTAGTCACAGTTCTCTGGAGCTCTCTCAGCCCCACCCACCTCACAGGGTGTTTTGTAGTGGGGAATAATAACAACATACTTTGTAAACCTCTCTGAGTGGGTGTTAAGTCGTCCTGGAGGGCAGTATATAAATCAAATGTTGTTGTTGTTATAAACAATGAGTTGCCATAACAGCTTAGCAATTTTACTTATCTGTTTACATTATTTATAGTCTGCCTTTCTCACTGGAGACTCAAGGAAGAACCATTATACAGTATCAGTCAATGTGATCAACAGCTGGGCCATTCTATAAATAGTGCAATAGGGTATGGATTTACAGTAATTTGAAAACAAGAAGAAATCTGATACAGACCTAAACCAATGTTGAAACAAAGCATAAGCAAATAAACTTAACATATTAAATGCTGCAGAAACTATCCAGTATGAGCAAATTTACAGCAGCATACAGTACACAATAGCAGAGTCCATTCCCTGTACCTTTACCAAAGTATCTCTCTGAACCATTTCCTTACAGTACAGCCCTCCTACCAGTGTAAGAAAGTCCTCTTAAATAATTCAGTTTTGCATAAGTTATGGAAAGCCAAGAGTGGGAGCCCTCCTCACCTCATCAGGAAAGTCATTCCATAAAGTGGGGGCCCCCACAGACAATGCACATGTGCAGGAAATTGTTGATTTTGCCCATTTGCAGGGTGGCATCTGCTGAAGGCTCTGTTTGTATGAGGAAAGCTGCTATAGTGGTGCATAGAGAGAGAAGCAGTTTGGCAGATATAAGTCACCAAGGTCATGAAAAGCTTTGTATATGATAGCCAATAACTTGAACTGAGCCTGGTAACAAATGAGTGGCCAATAGAGTGACTACAGAAAGCAAACAACATGCCTGTTCCTCCTAGCTTCTGATAATAATTAAGCTGTAGCATTCTGTACCAACTAGAATCTCTGAGTTGACTTCAAAGGGAGATTTATGCAGAATGCATTACACTAGTCTAGTATCAATGTTACTGTGGTGTGGGCTCCGGTGGCCATATCGGCCTTGTCAAGGTAGGGGACCATCTGCCAAGCGAGAATGAGTTGGAAGAAAGCATTTTTTTGCAGTTATATTAATTTGCTTCTCTAGCAGGTGAGTTAGATTCAGCATAACCCATAGTATAACCAAGAATTAATTGAAGCCCATCAAAAGTATGGAGAACAATGTCTGCCAACATCTCTGCTTTCCCAACCAGAAACACTTCCATCTTATTTGGGTTCCATTTCAATTTGTTTGCTTCCAGCCATTTGACCACAGCTGTCAGGCAGCAGCTCAAGACCTGTATTGCGTCACCACAGGATTTGTATAGAAAGAAACAGAGCTGGGTGACGTCCACATACTGAAGACATCCAGTTCTATAGCTATGAATGATTTCTCCTAAAAGCTTTACATACAGATTGAATGACTTGGGGGTTAAGATTGTGCCCACAGGAACCCTGCAAGGTAATTCCCACACTGAAGATATCTGGTCTCCTACGGCAGCCCTTTGAGACTGTTCCATCAGGAACGATTTTTAACCAGTCCAAGGTTCATCCCCCGATACCAATTTCTGCCTCCAATACCTCAACAGGATGGCATGATCTATGGTATCAAAAGATGCAAATAGATAATAATAATAACAACAAAAACAACATTTGATTTATATACCACTCTTCAGGACAACAATATCCATTCAGAGCAGTTTACAGAGTATGCTGTTATTATCCTCACAACCATCACCCTGTGAGGTGGGTGGGGCTGAGAGAGCTCTGAGAAGCTGTGACTGATTCTAGGTCACTCAACTGGCTTCCAGAAGAGGAGTGGTGAATCAAACCTGGTTCTCCAGATTAGAGTCCTGACACTCCTAACCACTACACCAAACTGGAGAAGCAGCAAAGAAGCAGGGCCTTTGTCTACATTCAATCGGAGGTCATCAAACAAAACCACCAAAGCCATCACCATCCCCTCTCCCAGCCTGAAATCAGACTGAAAAAGGTCTAGAGTTACCCAAGAAGTTTTGCTCAGACACCACTTCTGGTATTCATAGGAAACAGAGGAGTCCCAAGTAGACTTGTACAACTGGAGATGGGCAATCCATCACTGCTCATATTGTTAGGCATTACAACCCAATTCCTAACATATTATTCAAACATGTCATGATTCTGACATGATACCCAACCATGATTTTGTTCTACATCAACAAGCCCTAATCTTATGTAATTCCTTCCCCCCACCATGTACCATCTGAGTCAATGAATGACTTCTAGTGTAAGCCAGTTTAATTTTATAGCCAAACCATTAATTTTTGGGCTGCTCTCGCTCTCCAAGATTACAAACCATGGTTTTATTTTGGCTTGAAAGGTAAGGTCAAACCACAGTTTGTCAGTTCAGATGGAAAGGAAAATTATGGTATGCACTGAAGTTATTAACTGGCTCCAAACAGAAAAATACATGAGCACATCTCCTCTCTTCACAGGAATGCAAGCCACATGGACAAGAGACCTCTATGAGAATGATTATTGACTGCCAATCTTGTTATCGGACTCTGAGAGATAGGCTTTTTTGTTCTGAAATGTTTACAACATTCCTGAAAGTTTTCCAAATGCTTTATGGAACAACGATGCACTATTCTATTTGTTCTCAGTGAAAAAACTAACTAGAACTTTTAAAAGGATTAATATGCCATGAAAAATATATGGTATATATGCACATTTTCTTCAAAAGCTCTTCCATTTCTATATATTAATAAGTTACCGCATGGCACTAAATTTATTTCCAGCTGCATAAATTAAAAATATATACCCCTTTCTATTTACGTCTCAGGTGCAAGACAGTCCCCATAAATGTGACCTATATTTGCTCAGCTCCATGGAAACCATTTCATTCTATTATCTGATCACTATTTGCATAAAACCAAGAGGGAAAGGAGCAAAAAAAAGGGAAGGCCCAGGGGAAATAATAATAAAAAATATACATAGCAAGAAGGTGGGCAGAGATCCAAAATGACTTTAATGAAAACTTACATTTGCTGAGGAACTCAATCCACAAGTAGCATTATTGCATTCTAAAGGAATGAAACAGAAGAGGTGCAGTGAGATAAAGATGCCTCTTCTAGCAGTTTTCAGTCAAGTTTAAACTTACAAGGTTGGTTCTCTCTTTCATATATCAGGTTCATCTCTAGACAACTTTAAGAGCGTAACAACGTAAGAAAATTCCTGCTGGATCAGACGAAAACACTCATCTGGTCTGGCATCCACAACTGGATAACCACTTTCCCCTTGCTGTTACCCAATATCCTGTGGCAATGAATTCCTTAATTATGTTTTATATCAAGTAGTACTTCCTTTTGTCTGTGCTGAAATCCATGACTCATTAACTTCACTGGATGTCCAAGGTTGCAATACTAAGAACACTTCCGTAGGCACAAGCCCTATTGAATAGACCCGAGTCTGAGTAGATCTGCTAAAGATGCCAGTGCAAGAATTCTAGTATTATGAGAGATTATCTATCTGCTTTAATTCACATGATGCATGATCTTATAAAACATTCCCTTCCTTAGTCATCTTTCTCTTTCTTCCACTTCCATGATTGCCATTTTCTGCATCTTTTTCAGCTCTACAATGTTGTTTTTGAGATGAGGTGGCCAGAAATACATAGAGTACTTCAAATGCAACTATAGCACAGATTTATATGTGGGCATTATGATAATACTGGAATATTTAATCCCTTTCCTAGCATGGAACATCTACTTCTTATTGATGCTGTGCAATGCATCAACACTTCATTGAGCTATCCACCATAATCTGAAGAGCTCTTTTTGGATTATTAACCATCAGTTTATGCTTCCTGCTGTCTGGATATACAACTAAAGTTAGAATTTTTACCTCTAACCCGCATCACTTTACATTTACCCATATATACCCAAAAGGAAGACAACCCTGGAGATAAGATGTTCACCCAAAAAACGGTATACGCAAAAGATTTTTTTAATTACTGTTACAACTGTGACTTGGAGATGGCCCTGTCACTTTCTTGACTACACAAGCTGGGGGAGGGAGACAGTCTCCCTTTCAGAAAAATAGGATACAATGTCTACATGGCCACTTCAGTACTGTGCAAGCTCCATTCCAGACAAGCTACGAACAAGTTAAGCCACACCAGCCCTAATACAGAACCATGAGGATATCCCATTGTTTACTTCCCTCCACAACGATAACTGTTCATTTACTTCTAACATCTGCTTCCTGTTTGACCATTCATCTTTTTACCACTGTTTGACTCAATTTTCCAAAAGCCCTTTCAAAAATAGATATTCTGTAACAGGCAGCTGTCCAACATTTTCCAAAGCAAAGATCAATGCAAAGAATTCATTGTTTCTTTGTAATGTCCTATCCTCTCTTAGCAATCCTTTCCCTTCTTTGCTGTTTAACAGTCCAATTACATCCTGGCTGGTTTCCTGCATCTGATGAATTTTAAAAAATGTGTATGGTATTGGGGAGATTTGTCAGTTAAAGTGGCAAAGTTGCACAATCAGGAAAGTGTAGAATCACAGGTGGTAAAACATGCTTCAAGCCAATATAGTGCAATGGATAAAACTTTCCTTTATTGAAGCTGATCCACATCCACTTGCATGCTTGCAGTAGCAGAAGAAAAACCAAATCCTAATCAATCCTAGGTCGAATCCACATTACTCATTCTAAGTCGCATGTTCCCCGCATTCCCCACGCAATCCAGAGTGCCAGTCACATTACCTCATTAAACAGACGCATTTCGTTCGCATTTCTCCTGAATATGTGGTCACAGGTTTTCAACGGGAGTTTCACGGTGGCCATGAACGGGCCAATGCGCAATTTACGCGGTTTCTTTAAAAACCACCCCCCTTCCTGTCTCTCCGGCCGTTCCGAGAGTTCCTATTGGCTGATTCAACTTGCAAGTGCTCCATAGTCTGCAAAAGACTGTTTTTGACCTCATAGCATTGGATTTATTGATTATGCTGTTTCTGAATCAAATCTGATAGTTTGAAAATCATTTGGGGGTGAATCCATCCTCAGAACGGACTCGCGAAACTTCCTTTTTAACTGTTTTTTATTTTTTTTATTTTATATTACTGTAATATCGAAATTATGAAATATCGAAATAATGACACTCCAAGGAAGTGAAACTTCAGTAAAATTCAGGCACTGAACTGTCCTGCATAGGAAATGCCCACGAAAGCTTCCCACATGCTTCCAGATTTCCAAAAAAGAAACGGGAGAGAGCCATCAGTGCTGTCAGTGGGGGAAAGAGAGGCACCATTATCTTCAATGATGTTTCTTTATAAGGCAAGATCGAAATAATGGAAAAGTGCGCTCAAAAAAATTTTTAAAAAATGGGCAGGAAAAAAGGTCCCACCCAAAAAAGCGGTTTTCAAGCAGCTGTGTGACTGGAGGGACGCGCAAGAAAGACGGATTGGAAGCAGGAATGTGAACAAAGAGGAAAAAATCGCGGATTGGAGGCAAACGGAAGATATCCGATAAACATGCGGGTAATGGGTGAATGTGGATTCGACCCTAATCAATCCTAATCAATCAGTTGATTGATTCCTAATCTAAATAACACTATCCCCTATAACAAGGCATTAGCTAATCCAGCTGCATTTGAGTGGGAGTATGAGTGTCTCTCTTGCAAGCTTGCACTGGAGAGCTCAGAAGAACAGCCTTGCTTCTTGCAAGACCAGCAAGAGAGAGAGGGATTTGCAAGAGCACAGAAAGAAAAAGAAGAGTCATATAAAATCTTCCAGCTAAGAAGAGACAAAGAGAGGCAACATACAAATACACAGTTACACGGAATAGGCCTAGTAAAATGGAAAATATGGCATGCCCAGTGTCCAGGCATGCTGAGCCAGTTCTATTCAAACATATTGTTTCTCTAGCAGCATAGTCTTTAACTGTGTTGTACCATTGAAGTAAATGGGTTTAGCAGGGTGTAACACTGCTTAGGATGGCACTGTTAATTTCTTTTTTCACATGTTCTTCAAATTTATTTTTGTTGGCCTTATTAAATTGTATTATTTTTTTCCGGAGACTGTGGTTCTTCGTATTATCCACAACTTAGCAAGACTTTCATTTTTTAAAAAAAGCCTACTAGTTTTAGGGATTTCTTTCCTCTGCTCATTAATCTTGCTGACTTGATAGTATTTTTCCTAATCTTGATTAGACTTCTTTATTCTCATGTTCTTTTTGAATAATTCTCTCAATTTGATAAGGCTTCTCTACAAAATCAAGTCATTGGACTTCTGGGACAGCTTCCTATATACTAAATAGCATTCTAGTCATTCTTCCCTTTTGGTTTAACAGACATTGGGATCTAAGCATCAACCAAGAATAAGAATCACTGTTCCTGTAGTTAATCCCATGGCTAACGGTTCAATTGTATGCAGATCTACTCCAGTCTAAGGGCCAAGCTACTAAATCCAATGGAATGAGTGGTTTGCTCTGAAAAGGAATTACACAACTAACTTTAGCTGGAATACACCCTTGTGGAGGAACAGATTATTGTACTAGTGCAATCTGTTACTGAGAGATACTACTCTTTTTAAAAATGAAGCTTGCAGAACTTGAATCAATTTCATCTCTATAATGTGTATAACTGTATAGATGAAAATGATAGCTTGTTATCATTTTTAATGTTTTGCTCATTGTTAACAGCCCCATTAAGACCTTTGTTGGCTGACTGGCAGGACAAAAGCCTTGGGGGGGAAATTAATTAAAATGTGCCTCACAGATAAAGTTTTCAAGGCAATGCACAAACATGACAAGCACACACAATTTAAAAATAAAACATAACACTAAAACATGAATAATAAAATTTCAAAGCTAAGAGTCAGTAAAACATGAGCTAATAAGTCACAACAATAAAATGGGTACAGCAGAACAATAACACGTTCGCTATCACCAAAGATTAAGAAAACAGGAATAGCTTCCCTGGCTCATGGCAACACCAAACAAAATAAATATAATCAAATAAAATATCTGTTAAAGTTGTAAACTTCACAGACCCTTGCTTCATTGGAGCACTAATGAAGTCAGTAAGACTACTCAAATAATGGTTTGAAGCAGAGAACCCAAGTACTTGGTCCTGAAAATACACACATACAACTTTGTTTTAAATCAGAATTAAAAGGAACACTCTGTGACCTTCGAATAAAAGCTGAATTTAGCACAAAACACTTCCCTATTTGTCAAGCTCACACAATTTCTAAAGCCGCATATTCTATTCGGGGGGGGGGGAGAGAATAAAACCTGCCTCATCCAGTTTTTCTGCCTTGGGGCTGAATCAGATACACCTCAGTTTCAATCGTGAGCCTCTCCCAGGATGTGAACTCTTACCAGTGACATCAGCAACCTTGTTCAGGGCAAATACATTTCCGAAGAGTGGCAGTTTAAATCTAATAACATCCAAACAATTTACACACTGGAGCGTGGGGAACTGAATGCCTAATGGCATTTAACTAGGGAATCCCTTTTTCTTTTCTTTTTTTAAAAAAGTGTTTTCAAAAGACTTAGGGCCCTCGCCAAGCCTACATAGACAAGCCCTGAATTTCCACCACAATCCGCTGTAACATATGCAGCTACAGCTGTGAGATTTAGCAGTGAGGCTCATGTTAGGAAATGCCTCTATATATGCTTACGAGTTTTTCAAAGCGGTGCCAACTTTTGCCAAATTTTTTGCAAAACCAGCACAAAGATCCGTGACTGAAAATCAAAAGCAGAACGAAAGACTTGATGTAGTCATTGAGGAAAACAATTCAGCTTGCTCTTCCTATTGAAGAGCAGGTTCAGAATGGAAAGCTTCCCTTTACGCTAGACGTAAACACACTGGATAGAACGTTCAGGGTTCGGACAATGAAAGGACAAGGAGAAAGTATGCACAGGGATTAGATATTCCCACTTAAGGCCAGCCCACCTTGCACAATGATCCCTTTCTCATTTCAAAAGCTGAGCAGGGTCAAGTTGGGTAAGTTCTTTGATGAAAGGACTCCTGTGGAAACCTTGCCAAGAAGTTTTCCAGGAAGTGCTGTCAGACTTAGCTGCTGGCGTTTCTCCAGCTGACTACAATCCTTTGCTGGTACAAATCTCATTTCACTGTATGTAAGCAGCCACACTTTTCGAGGCCAGACTTCTTAGGTCATTAATGCACAGAAGAATCTGGAGAAACAGAAAGCAAAATCATCCCTCTTCTGAAGTTACTGGATTTTAGGGGAAAGACATTTGGGGCACCTTAATGATATCTTTGCCCTTCCTGGATATGAATTCAACAGCGGCTTTTTTCACACCCAAGATACTTAATGGCTGCTGATTTGTGCAAAGCAGCTCACAAAACCAAGAGTGGCATGAAGTGCAAACACTTTAAATTAGAAGTGGTGCTCTATGCTATCCACCATGATCATGGTTTTGAAGATTATTCCAGTAGGCCATAAGTCTCATTGTGAATGTGAGTTTAGGTCAAGAGAGATCCTTCTTTGTGCAAACAGAATGTACAACCTTTCAGTAAAAACTCGTGCTGCGTGGGTGCCACCACAGATCTGCCTCTCTATTTCAGGTCAATGTAGTGAATGCTATCCTTCCCCTACCATTCCACTGAGCAAAGTCTGAAGCCTTCTGCCAGCCTACAGAGCTTTCTGACAAATTAAGGCTGGAATCACACAAATACATAAGATTCCGTTCTTTGCCCTGTTCTCTTTCTGTCTTCTCTGTCAATGATCTGGCAGGTTATTTTCAGTCAATGTTTGCAATTCAAACATGCTCATATATTTCTAGGCCCTGAGGATGGGTTTTCCCCAAGCAGAACTAATCTTACACTTCCCTCACTGCAGCTTCACCAGAATTTCAACATTCCCTGAGGCAAGATCTGCAAAGTACACTGAGTATCCCATTCCCATGGTCTTTTGTTCATTGAGTACTGGAGAAGAACTGGCGGGGGGGGGGGACTTAAATACCTTATCCACTTTTCTCTTTAACAGAAGTTATGTCAGCAACCATCTGCTCTTAATAACCATAAGATATTCTACTTTGTTCTAGGAAATATTCAGTTTAGGAGGTTTTTTATTCTGCTCCTTACATAGCTTTTACAAAAACTCATTGAGAAAGAGTAGATAAGTACAGTTGTTCAGAAGTATTACTCAAACCTTAGTTTTCTCTCTTTCCTCCTATAGATGGAGCCAAAAACCTCTTCAGAACTTCCCAGAAGCTCCACAAACACATGCGAAATGGATTTGCCTCTTTCACTACCTACTCAATAGAGAGACTGAGAACCTTCACAGAATAGGATCCCATGTTTGTTAAGAAATTTCTATGTAGAAATGTGCCCAAAATGGACTTTTAGAAGAGCCCATCACTCTGCTTGAGAGAGTGGTGGAGGAGATCTTGAAGTTTTAAAAATGTGAACATTTGCATACCTTCATTTTCATTGGAGAATCAGTTTGGTGTAGTGGTTAAGAGTGGCAGGATTCTAATCTGGAGGACTGGGTTTGATTCCCCAGTCCTCCGCTTGAAGCCCGCTGAGTGACCTTGGGTCAATCACAGCTTCTTGGAGCTCTCTCAGCCCCAGCCACCTCACAGGCTGATTGTTGTGAGGATAATAATAACACTTTGTAAACCACTCTGAGTGGGCGTTAAGTTGTCCTGAAGGGCAGTCTATAAATCAAACGTTGTTATTATTAACTGAAATGCCATTTAATAAATAAGAAGTTGTAAAACTGTAATCACATTTCACTCATAAAAGACTTTTCCAATGAATATTCATGCTTCCTGTGACTATTTCTAATTGTCTATGGAAATATCAGCAGGCAATAATTAGTACATTTTGGAAACTCAAAGCATTTCACTTATATATAGCAACCCATTGTTATCCCCCACCTTGCAGGGCTGGGTCTTTCCTAGTGAGTTCTTGGTAGAAATATAGTTTGGAGACCTTCCATTTTACAGTTAAGTCACCAAACCATATCAGCCATATGGCAAACTATGGTTAAACCGAGACTGGGCATGAACACAGCTTTGTATTCTCTCTTTATCTTTTTCTTCCTCCCTTTATGAAGCTTAATTCAAAACTTCCTGGTTCCATCCAGCTCCAGTTCACTATTGCATCGGAATGCAGATGCCTCAGCCAACTGGAATTATTCTCCCACAAACTGGGGTTCTAAACCCAAGGGGAATGGCCCTATAGAGATCTGTCAGTCACACTGCAGGAAGCACAGAATTATCCTGAGCCAGGGCTGAAAGCTTAGGAAGACCTTGACGGAAGGTCACTACGATATATTGGGCTTTCATGCTGCTTCTCCCTGCCATGCCATTCCAGTTTCATGCTATTTACTGGGAAGAGAAGCTTAATTCACAGAATCCAGGGTCTTTGGATCTGTAGTATCCCCACGACCTGGGTATGTAGTATAACCATATATGACCTTATGCTCTACTGCAAATGGAGGAGAAAATTCATATGCCAGTCTTATATTGTGGGATATGAGTTTTCACACCCATTTGCATCTGAGCATGAGGTTGAACCTGATCTAGTCTGGATGTCCGTGAAGTTAATTGAGTGTATTTTAGCTCCAGTTCATTTATGAGAACCAGTTTGGTGTACAGGTTAAGAGTGGCAGGACTCTAATGGGAGAACCAGGTTTAATTTCCCACTTCTCCACTTGAAGCCAACTGGGTGTCCTTGGGTCAGGTACAGCTCTTCCAGAGCTCTCTCAACCCCCACCCACCTGGTGGGGGCTGAGAGTGGTGGTGGTGGTGGAGGAGGAGGAGGAGGAAGAGGAGGAGGAGGAGGAGGAGAAGGAGAAGTAAAGATCTTGCAGGATTTCAGAATTCAAACTGATCGGCACCTTGAACATAACACACCAGACATAACAGTCGTGGAAAATCGAAAAGTCTGGATAAATGATATTGCAATTCCTGAGGATGCCAGAGTCGAAGAAAAAGAACAAGAAAAAATGATTAAATATAGAGATCTGGCAATAGAAACCACCCAACTATGGAAGAAGAATGCAACAGTAGTCCCCATTGTTATCGGGGCACTTGGAACCATCTCGAAAAACTTTGCAATTCATAGCAGCTTTCTGACATAACACCTATGGAACTGCAAAAGACGGCGCTACTTGGAACAGCATACATATTATGCCGATATCTGGTTCATACTTAGGTCTCCAGTGGAAACCTGTATCAGCTTAGCAAGGCCAATCAATAATAACATGTGACCTCTGCTTATTGTTGATTGTGTTTTGGATGATGATGATGATGATGATAGGAAAGGGAAAGCAAGGTGGGCTGTCCATGATCAACATAAAGGTAATCACTAAAGGGTTGTGAAACAAGTTACATCCCCCTCTGGCAAAAAACAGGAGAAAAGCACATCAGCACTTATTTTTTCCCAGAGAGTTGAAACTGACAAGATTAGTCAACATACAAGTTAGGCCAGTGGCACCTGTAAGCCTGACTAGTTTACTGATGCATAAGCTTACGTAGGCAATGACCTATTTCATTGGATGCAATAAGGGGACTGAGAAGGTAGAAGTAGTGTGTGGGTACATACACATAAATGTATGTTTGAGGTATATGGAAAGATAAATCAAATTAACAAGGCAAGGACTAAAAATAACAGAAACACACGGAATCCATCCAAATAGCTAGTGCTCAATACAAATTCAGCTTGTAACCTTTTGCTGTAGTATCAAACACGATACAGCACAACAAACAACTAATTATAAAACCAGCCTGGAAAACAGAGTGCTGAACAAGAGGGACTTTGGATCTGATTCGGCAAGGCAGATCTCAAAATCTTAACCCATGGATTTGTGCAGATGGAACACAACTCAAGCCTCCCACATGGAGCGCAGCCGAAGACTAAAGCGCGGTTAATCTATTTTTTTTTCACCCAGTTGTGTTTCTTCTACAACAATCCTGATTAGGTTAGGGGCCTTAGATCCTCAACAGTAAGGTTGCCAACCTCCAGGTGGAATTGGGGAAATCTCCCCAACCGATCTCCCCAACCGATTCAACCGATCTCCAGAATACAGAGACTATTGACCTGGAGAAAATGGCTGCTTTCGAGGGTAGATTCTATGGCATTATATGCCACTGAGATTCCTTCCCTCCCCACCCCAAACCTCCAGGAATTTCCCCACCCAGAGTATGCACCTCTACTCATCAGTGTGGCACAGATTAGTGTCATACTAAAAATGCTGGGAAATTTAGGTTTAAATACACACTCTGCAGTTAAGCTTGCTGCATAATCTTGAGTTATTGCCAAAATCTACCTCACAGAGCTGTTGTGAGGGTAAAATGGGAGAAAGGAGAGTCATGTACACTGCCTGAGGAAGGGCGAGATAAAAATATGCATTGAAAGCGAGAGCGTCTCAGTATGATAAAACTGTAAGCACAATCAACCACGAAGGTGTCCTGTACAAAATTAATCAGGCTGTGATCTTGTGCAGCTCCCATTCCTTTCAAGGGGACTTTTGCAGGGGAACCTTCTGCCAGACTGACCTCTAAATGTTTATTTGCCACATCACCTTCCACTTTACTCAAATGAGTTTTTTTTTAAGATACACAAAAGAAATTCACAAAGCTGAAATAGGTTCAAATTAACATTATTCACCACTATCACACAATTGTTCAGAGACACACATACAACGGACTGCTGGAAAGAGGGATTTTGGTTTTTTTCTTTTTTAAAGGAAAGACAGGCCCTTCATAGGGAGTCCTAATTTGTCACGGGGCAGTAGCTCACACTGCGTAATGCATCAGCTACACAGACGTCCGCTAACATGGCACAAAATACACTGACGCAGTTACTCAGCATCCACCATGTATGAAATTGGCTTATTTAAAAAAAAACTAAAAGATTAAGTAGCATATGGAGAATGTACATTATTAACTTGCTTGGGGGCTGGCATGGCATTTAACTGTTACAAAATATAACATGCATGCATATAGTTTTTATTAAAATGGGAAACTAGGAAACCATCTCTCAATGCATGCAAAGCAAGCTAATCTTTGTAATCTTAACTGCAACAGAATGACGCGGAAACGCTCTCCCCGCCACCCACCTCCTGGACTGCCACCTGCCGAAAGAGATCTCTTTCCTTTACATCCCTCCCATTTTTGTACAGAAGGGAGCAGCAGGAGTGTTAGCAAGCTGGAGCGACATCAAGCATCGCCAGTGGGTGAATGCATCCTGTTGCTCATAGTTACAGACCGGCAGCCTGGAGATAAAGCCTTTGCTGAAATAGCATGTAGAATTTTTTTGAAAATTTATTTTGGGGGTGGTATTTGAGAAAGGGGGGGGGGGGTATTAGGCAAGAGTCACCTAGAAAAGATTATAACAACCAACATGCAAGGAAATTATGGAAGGGGGGTGGCTCCTCCAACCCAGTTCTCTGCCATGACATTTGATGATGGCTTATAATTTTGATAGCTTCTTAAAACAATGATCTATCAATGCTACTAGTTATGCTTGCTAAATATGCAACTTCCATGGTCAGAGGCAATATGCTACCAATATGAGTTGCCGGGTGGTGGCGGGGGGGGGAGGCAAACTGAAGCTTTTGCATGGCCTGCTTGGAAGCTTCCCAGAGGCATTGTGGTGCACACTATTGTGAGGAAAGTGCTTGACAAGATGGACCCTGGATCTGATCCTGCAGGCAGGTCTTAGAACCATTTCACACTTCTGTTCTCTTTAAGGGTTCAGCAAGACTCAGTACTGCACCAGAGTTTCTCAGTGAATGCTGGAGAGAGCTGATATATGAGCATATTAAGGGGCTTGCTTCAGGAGTGGACTCCAACAAGCATGTAGCTGGCAGCCTCCCGTGCTTCTTTTTCTCTAAAAAACAACAACAAGGGATCACTTTGGGTTGGGACTACCATGCAAGGGATGGGGTTTAAGCCCTCCCCCCATGTACCACTTTCCCAGTGTGAAATGTGGAGCCACTATTTGCACCATCAGACCAAACATGCAAGTACCCACATCGGTCCCATCAGCACCAGAGGAATTTCTGGTCTAGATGACTCATTGCTACCCTCCTGATTGATAGCAATACATTATGACCTCAGGTGAAGGTCTTTCTCTGCCCTTTTCTTGGAGAACTTTTAATCAGAGATGCAGCGGAGTGGATCCAGGATCTCAGAGGACAAGTATGCACTCTACCCCACAAATTATGGATCCTTGAAGATACTGTCCCAGAAACATAATCTTTCCAGCTACTAGTACCCAACAAACTCACTGCCATTGAACCTTTGCTCAAATTAAGCAGTCTGTTTTAAGTAAGTATGCAAATCCAGGATTGGGAAACAGCAAACACTACAAAGCACAAACTTTTGTCATAAAATCAAGATGTTCTAAAATATTTACCCATCCATGTACACACTACACCTTTGTTCAGATCAGAAAACATCACCACTCATATTAAAATGGAAGACTTGCAAGTGACATGCACAAGTGTGCTTGAAGCTGTGACAACAGTGTAAGCAAATAGTAGTAAAGCCAATAATCAAGGAAAGTGAGCCAAGTCACATAATACAGGGATTCTCCTAGTCTTAGAAGGAGCACCACACAACAAGTATCTGCTGCTATAGAACAAGCCTCTATCCATCATTTTGTGCATAAAACTATATGAATGAAGACTACTTCATAGGCACAAGATATTAAAATTAGATTTGTTTCCCATTCTGTCTCAGCTTCCAAGAAGGCCATGGCAGCTTAAAACACTGGCAAGGGTCCAGTTTGGATCAAGCCATGGGAAGAGGGGGCTAACCTTTTTGACCCACTCTAGCTCTCCAATAAAAATGCTTTCCACCACCACAGTCATTTTGTTCCATGTGCAAACGCATGCAGGGGCCTTCATTTTTCCTCATGGGGCAAATAGTAGCTGTAGTGGGACAATCTACATTGAAATAACACCTTCCCCCACCTCACCCACGAAATGTAGCTCTAGCCTGAATGTTCCTCCTTCCTTCCAAAGTTGCTATTCATTTTTTTTTTTTTTAATGACAGGAGATCCATGAATGGGAAATCTGTGGCATGCCTGTTTTGGCCCTTAAGCCTTTTGTTTCTGACATTTGGCCCAGTTGCCAAATGAAGTCTCTGACCCATTTCCTCATTGCTTATAGCAACAGCTTTCTCAAGTTACATGGGACCCAAAAAAAGATGAGTCATCTTTCAAGGCCAACGTGGCATATTGAAAATTTACAAAGCCCATCTTTTATCTGAGGCTACATCACATGCATAGCTATCCTCAAACTGATGCAAGAGCAATTGACAAGACTCAAAGGACCACAATTTACTGCATATAACTTAAGGATCATTCAAAAGACGTGACACATAAGTGACCAAGGTACATTTGCAGAAAAAGTCAGATGATAGTAGCATTAATCACTGCAGACATGTACACAAATCTCAGGTTTCTGCACACTTATGTTTGAAGCAAGGAAGACACATGCATATAGAAATAAAAGAAATGAAGAAAAAATTTCCCTTCGCAGTCAATCTAAAACTGAGCACCTTAGGAAAAAAGATAGTCCACATGGGCCATAAGCTAATACTACTGGAAAATCAATTGGCTTAAGCATGCTCAATGCTGTGTTGGATTGCAGCCAATCACTGATACTACTTTGCTGGAAATATGACTGTGATTCCTCCAAAATTTAGCAACATAGAGGAACAAAAGTAGTCAGAATTGTTCACTGTTATCCAAATGGAGATTATACCATCAATCTATTATTCTAAGAGATCTACACATGAAAATCTTTAGAATCTTTTTAAAATATATAGTAAAGATGG
This sequence comes from Eublepharis macularius, assembly GCF_028583425.1. Taxonomy (NCBI): domain Eukaryota; kingdom Metazoa; phylum Chordata; class Lepidosauria; order Squamata; family Eublepharidae; genus Eublepharis; species Eublepharis macularius. Next base: position 188,911,007 of record NC_072791.1, read on the forward strand.
TGGGCACAAACAGGGAAAATGGCAGTTCATTACAGTTCATAGTTCATCGCTTTTCATGAACCACAAACCACGAACTGGCATTAAATTGCCCAGTTCGCAAACCGATTTGTTTGGTTCATGGTTTGTCACTTATGTGGCGGCAGAAAATCTGCAGAAAGCACCGTGTGCATGCACCCCCGAGCCGGTATGATGACATCACTTCTGGAAGTGACATCACCATGCCAGCGTGTGAGCTGGTGTGACGACATCACTTCCAGAAGTGACATTGCCACACCAGCATGTGCGCCAATGCAGTGATGTCCTCTCCGGAAGTGATGTCACCACGCCAGTTGGAAGTGTGTGTGGGGTGATCGGTGGACGAGGGGCAAATCTCACTGATGAACTGAAAAACGAACTGAACTAACCACCCTAAAAGTTGTCGCAGTTCATAAAAAATGCGCCCCAACGAACCGCCAGTTCACGAACCCCGAACCAGCCAGGTTTATGACAAACTTTGATTCATATTTTGGTTCGTGCCCATCTCTAGTAAAGATCTAACTAATGATATACTCATGTTTTGCAGCTCCCATTCAGCCCATACAATAGAATATTCATATACACGCACAGAATGTGTAGGTTTGCTTGTGCTTATGCATGCACGCATGAGCCCAATCCGGGCTAATTGGGCTGCTATGCCTTCCGTACAGAATAACTAGTAATGCTGTCTAGACCTTAACACTTTTACTGTGCAATCCTAAAATAGCGGTAACTTTGCAAAGCCCGCTGACATCAATTGGTTTCAGCCAGAGTAACTCACAGTCCTATGAAGAAGATACTCCAGTCTAAACCCACTGGTTCTGATGGGCTTATACTGAAGTAACTCTACATAGGATTATACAGGGGGAGTGGAATCTACTAGGCTGAGCAAATACTTATACACTGAAGTGGTAAAGAGTGGGACCAGTCTGCTTTTAAAAAGATTATCTGAAGAATGATGCAGTTTTAAATGATATTATGGGGCACCATCCAATAGGTACACATGACCCTTGCAAACTCCTAGTATATAGAGAAATCTTTAACACAATGGAATCTTTTGCTGGAATTGAGTTTTCCCAGCAACAAAATGCTGTTCTTTGACAGCAGGGGCATGGGCATTTCACCATAAATGTTTCCTTGGAGGAATTTCCACACAACTGAACAACTGTACATCTTTGAGGCAAATCTTTCAAACTACCACCAGCAAAACTTGAAAAGCTTGTATTTTAGAGTAGACACTCGCTTAAGCAGGAAAATGGAAAGTACATTACTCAACAATTGTCATCTTCAAGACTAGAGGTGTGGCACAGACCGGGAAAAGACCACAGACTGTCCGTCACATTTTATGGACCAAGGACCACAAGCTTTTCACAGACCCGCCCCTGTTTGCAGACCAGTTTGTCGATCTGTGGTCCATCACTTCAGGACCAACCCTTTCACACTCAGAGATGCCAAACTCGCAGCGAGTCTTCAGCAGGCTCTCCTCCAGCCACCCTCCAAGTTTGGCTACGATTGCATTTCAGAGGTCCAAGTTCCAGTAGATAGCAGCTGCAAATGCCAACTGACTTGCATTGGCTTACAGCAATTGACAGATCCCTAGGCTAGCCCACTACCCCACAATCAAATAAGAATTGAAAGGGGAAAAAATGAGACAGAAGAGTGAGCTCTCAAGGAGCCCAATAAGCTTGGTTCCAGAGGCTGACTGCAGTCCTGAGACTGGGTTGGGGCAGAGCCCTATCCCATCACCCTACAATCAAATAAGAATTGAAAGAAGAGTGAGCTCTCAAGGAGCCCAATAAGCTTGCAACTAGAGCCTTACTGCAGCTCTGAGACTGGGTTGGGGCAGAGCCCTAGGCTAGCCCACCACCCCACAAGCAAATAAGAATTGAAATTTTAAAAATATTAAACAGAAGAGTGAGCCCTCAACCAAGGAAACCCAATAAGTTTGCTCCCAGAGCCTTGCTGCAGCACAAGCCCCAAGCCTCCCTCATGCGCAATCCAAAAAAACTCCCCCAACAAGCAGTTTCTCCCTTGGTAACCAAGTAGAAAGTGAAAACACGGCTCAGCACTTTGTTTTATATATATTGCTTGCTCTCATAGAGAATAACGGGAGCTCTCTGGTTGGCAGCCAGAGCTGCCTATCAAGGTTTTCAGGGCTAATATTGGTATGTTCTAAAGGCAGCAGAAGATCTGCAAACAACTCCCCTACATTGCCTAGGGAATTGATTGCTCGGTGCTGGGATGTCTGGTTTCACGGACCAATGGACCAACAGTCCAGCCCAAAAGTCGTCACATCCATGAAAAACGCACATCCCATGACCTGCCTGTTCATGAACACCAAACCAGGCTGGTCCATGTCAAATTTTGGTCTGTTTTTTTATCTGTGCCCACTTCTATTCAAGACACCATCAGTGGTTCTGATCTGTTATGAAGTCTAAACCATAACTTGTTATCTGGAAGCTAGCCCTTCTAATTCCAGAAAAATGTATGTTGGCTGTAGTGAAGAGGGACAAAAATAGTCTGGATTCATTTAATGAGTCTTATTTTTAAAACCCATTCGTTCTAAATGGGCAGTCCAGGAATTGGTAATCTATTTACTCTATTCAGACTGCAACTCACTGAATACTTTTCCTCAGATACCTTCTGTGAGCTCCTCTGTAGGCCTGCTGATCCAGTTGGTTTCCAGCTTTTGCCAGAAGAATAGCTAGCCTCTTTGTGAGCAACTCTGCTATCTGTGCAGCTGCTCTTCTTTCTTAATGGTTCATTTTCCCCATCTGGTTCTTCAGGCCCTCCAAACCTTAGAGACTAACCTCAGAGGGAGCCAATATTGCCACAACTTTCTGCCCTCCCAAGGACTAAGGATGCCTTCACAGCTTCCAGGGCTAAGCCCTGCTTCAAATTAAGAGGACAGAGATGTGGCTGGGGGAGGGAAAATTCACTCTGGAGTCAATTAACCCAGATTATCCACTAATAAAAAGGATGCTAAACACACAAAACAATAGCTATAAGAAATGCCTGAGGCTATTCTGCCTACACAGTGTTCAATTCAATGATTAACTTTTACTTGTCTAATTAACTAGGACTTTGCTGGAACTAGGAGCTATTAAACAATTAACAAGTCTGCAGCCTGGACTAACTCAATATTTTTCTTTAAAGAGGCAGAGAGGGGAAGCATTTTGAACTTCAGCTAAGGAATATTGGAGCAGACTGACATATTAATGGCTTCCATGGAAGATCATGCAGCATCACAAGCCAACTTTCATACAAGGAGAGAAGGAGAAGATTCACAGTGCTTATTGGCCCACTGACTTCAATGGACTTAGAAGACTGTACCTCAGTCTAGGATAGCACAGTATGTTTTGTAGTACAGTATAGCTGAAGAGAGTCAGGAAAGGGTCCCACACTTCTATGCCTTTTACCAAGTGACAGAAGCACATCACAGACCCCTGTCCCAAGGTGCTTACAATCTAAATTTAGTATGGATGAAAATAGAGCAAGCAGGCATGGAGCAAGCAGGCATGGAGTAAGAAAGACATCTTTTGTAATGCAACAGCCTCCCAGATCAAGAGTACTGGTGCCATGATGTATTTTGCTCAGAGTGAATTTGCCAGACTTGGCTTTTTCCTTATGGCAGATAGTTGATTCTGGTGAGCTTGTCTTGCACATAAATTCCACTAGAGGGCCATGTTGCACATGTGCTGCTTGGCACTGCAGGGTCACCGGAGATTCTCCCCCTTGCAAGATATTTCAAAACTTAAACCAAACCGAACTTAAAGTTTTAGATGTTAAAAAATGCAACCTGCAGCAATAGTCGTTTGCACCAGCCTAGTTCTTCTAAAGCAGCATTGGCACAAAACAGCAAGGCCCGAGATGACCTGGGCAGTTGTCCCTCTTGCCACAGTCCCATAACATCCCATTTCATTTACATCTGTAATTACTTCTTTAAAATTATAGGCAAGTTATTTAAGTATTGGGGGCAAATGGCTCTTCAGCCATTTCAAAGCAGCAAGGCAAATTAAATAGCAATGCTATGATCGTTTATTTGGGTGGTATGGCATGAAAACTCCCTCTTGTTTTCATTAGCATCTTTAAAAGCAGTAAGTCCTCCAAAATGCCATAGATTCTATTTCCTGGAAAGTCATCTCACCCTTTAATGGTTACACATCTGAAACAATGGGGCAGGGTTAAAAACAGAGATATGCAGAAAGGAATCATTTAGCAGCACGCGTATAAAGCCACGAAGGCAGAAAAATGGCAAATCATCTTCATGTTCAGCATTTTTATTCAAATCATAACAGAGACTCTTCGCCTCTGTATATACCTTTTTGTAGAGCAATCCTAAGCAGAGTTACTCCAGTCACAGCCCATTGATTTCAACGGGCTTAGACTGGAGTAATTCTGTTTAGGATTGAGCTGTTAATCCCCCCCTTGATCCAAGGAGTTTAGGATACCTGGTTATTCCACCCCTACTTTGTCCTCATAACAATCCTGTGAGGTCAGTTAGTCTGAGAGAGTATATGACCGAATAAGCTTTGCTCTGAGGGGAGGATTTGAACACAGATCCTAGTCCAGCATCCTAACCAAAACACCATCTGCAGCTTTCACTGAAATCATGTTAGAGTCACCTTCTGTACAAAACATTATCTGTATTATCTGGAAGCCTGGTATTTGGACAAACAGAACTGGGTTCTAGGAATGTTTTAAGGCCCTGACTGACTACTTTATGATAGGCTGAAAACGTGTTTACTTTAAAATATGCAATATAAATAGGAGGATTGTTGGGATAGTAGCTCCATCAACATACATAACCTGCTGCTTTAACAGAAAAAGATAAAAATCAAACCAAACTAATGAAAAACAAATTATGTAGTTTTATAAAATAAGTTTTTAAATTTGGGGGGGAGGAGTAATATATTTTTCCAGATAATAGAGTCAGAAGAAAATACTTAAGTTTAAACTGAATTGTGGGAAACGTTTCTTGTAAATAAGCAGAGAAAATGTGATCATTCCACCTCTGAAGAGCAGTCAATTACAATAAATAGTGTATGAATGCATCTCTTGTGCTTTCTATGTGATACACATACCAAAGCGGAACTATTGAATTGTTATAATTTGCATGGGAGAATTACAAACGAGACATAAAATATTCCTTTGAAATGCAAGTTATTTTTATTTTAGAATTACCATGATCAATGGTGATCCCCTGCATGCAAATTACCCACAAAGCAAATAATAAATCTAAGAATTTATTCTGCAGGTTGCAAAGAGGGAACAGCAGAGAGGGCTGGCCTCTTTTCCTCAGAGTATTGGGGAACCAGTGAAGTCCAGCAACCATTTCTCTTGACTTAAGACTATGGGAGCATTTTGTTCACTGCTGCTAGTAAGACAATTCAGAATTACAAGAATCAACAACAAAACAGAACAAAAACTAAAGTAGCCTGTTACAACACTCTGCATTAATCAGAAGAATACTTCCTTTAGAGAGGAAAAGTCAGGTGAAATCAGGAGCTGAAAATTTCTGAGGTAATTCAACATATATATGAGTAGAAAAGGATTTCATGTAAGAAGGAATTCTGGGACTCACTCATTTTTTTGTGGAGAAGCTCTGGCTTCATTACAAAAAAAATTCATGGCGAGTGTCAATGTAAACTGTACTCAGACACTATTAACCAGCGTTACATAACTATTAGATTTATATATTGCTTCATCCCAATAAATAAATCGTTGAAAGCAGTAGCATAACTTTCCCTAATAAGAATTTGGGTCTAAGAGAATCATTAATTCAGAAACTGAACGTTTGCACAAACTGAGATTTTGTATGCGAGATTGCTCCTTCATTTCTGTGTTTCTAAATATTTGCCATTTCGTCCACTTGATGCAAAGGAGGAACAAACTTCAGATGATGGAGAAGCAAAGAGTCAGATTAAGCTGAATGAGGGCTTTGCTACCATTCTGCAAGAGCGCTATGCTTGACCAACTGCCAGATTATACTCCTTCACAGAAAATACCAAGAGCTATTCCACATTTTCCAGCATTTGAAAGTACTTTTCAAACATCAGGCCCCAAATATATTACTTGTTTAGTAATCCAGGAAAAATGCTATGATCATTAATATTGTTTACCTTTGAACTTTATATCTAAAATACTTGAAGCTGCATGAATTGGCTGCAATCATATTATCCTTCCTGACTCAGTGTTAAACTGTATTTCACTCTTTATTCTGAAAGGGAAGTATTTTTTTCATATCTTCCCTAAAACTTCTTTTATTATTTCAAAACTCTGAAATACAGGTAAAAACTTGGGGAGAGGCAATTTTTCCTAGGCTGTTATTTATTTAGGTATTTATATTCCAGCTTTCTCTCCAGTGAGGATTCAAAGTAACTTTAAGTCTCTTGCATTTTACCCTCACAACAACTACCCTCTGAAGTTGGTTAGGCTAAGATAGAATTACTAGCCCAACATCACCTACAGAGCTTATATGGCAGAAATACTCTTACCCCAACTGGGTCTTCATAACTCTCATTTTTCCTTTAAAATCATTTTTAGTACACAATATGTAATTGTTCAAATTCTAACTAAGGACTAAAACTGAATATCCTTTTGTGTACTTCAAAGCAGCTGTGTTGGGGTGCTAATCTGATCAGAGAAGTAGGTCTAAGAAGGTGAGACTTAACCCTTTAGAGCCATAAATCACCCTCTCATATGTATCACCTGCATCCCGAATGATGCTACCACTGGGCAGAGTACTGGCACCATACAGATGGCAATAGGTTTTTTTTTTCTCAGTAGTACCACGATTACCTTGGTTGGGGAGATTAAGATCAGAGAAATGGTTGTGGGAAGGGTTAAAAATCCCTCCCCTCGATCTAATTGGCAGTCCCATGTAATTACTCTGAAGAAAAATATGTTGGGATATCCAATTATGTCTGTTCCGGACTTAAGGTCTTCCTGCAAGTCAGACCCATTTTTGTTTGCATTTCGACAGGCGTTCAGCCTGAAAGTTCTGGATGGTGTTGACCCGCATCTGTGTTCCACTGAAGACTAACTCATAAGCCATGCAAATATGGTTTCGTTTTCCCACCCCAGTCACACATGGAATGAGAAAATCATATGAGAAGCAGAGTTATGTAGATATTTTTCAAATCAAGCTGCCACCCCTAACCAAAGGGTAACACTGGCAAAGGAATATCCTACATGTGATCTACCTCCACCATATTAATTATTTGCCTGCTTAATTTTAAGCCAACCTCAACCAGGTGATGCACTGCCTCTGCTTTCCTGCTGATACTCCGGTCAGCAGACTCTCTCCTTTTACTATTAGAAACTTACGTTAGAGTTGACAGCTTAATTAGGCCACCTAAAACATGGCAAGATGCTGCCTGATGAAGTCAACTCTGCACTGTATTTATTTATGAAGAAAAGAGACCCAACCTCTGTAATTCTGGTACATAAACTATTTTAAGCCTAATGTAATATTGAAGTTCAATTACTTTGCTTCAGCCACAACCCTAGTCTATGGATTCTAGAACATTATTACTTTGCAGGCACCCTTCCCTGCACATTCCATCCACTAGTTTTTTTTATTACTTTCTTGATTCATAATCTATTCCTGTAGCAATCACTATCCCACTTCTGTTTGTTTTCATTGCAGTGGTTGCATATTGGATGGAAAGCTTTAAGGATTTTTCAGCAATAACTCCAAAATCTCTTTCCTGGTGAAAAGACTTGACCATTTTTCTGTGTTGCAGATAAGTTTTCTTCTTTCCAAATAGGAGAAAGTTGACTTCTCACTAGGTTTGTTTATTATATAAATAGCTATCTTGAATCCACCATATACAAATCTTCAGAAGACATTTATTCTGATGCAGCCCTCAATCATATTTGAGGTGCTCTTTCAAACAAGGATTCGCAAGAAAATTTACAGACTTATTTAACAAGAGTAATCATTTCTTATGCTAGTCATTAATTAGCTATAAATAGTCAATAGTGAATTCACAAATATTGTCTGACTTATTTGGACAGCAATTTCACTAAGTTTGTCTCAAGTTTTGATACAGTATTAACAGCACCTTTCGAAAACCTGCCTCTTAACGGCTTAGGATGGTGAGTAAGCCCCACACTGGCACATCTCAAGGGTATACTGGTACCAAGCTGGTGAAACTACAGAGCTAGCATACAAATGGGCAGGATCAGGGGCATGTTGGTGCAAACCTGGGCTTAGTTGGCATCACAAGCCTCCCCACTTCAGTCATGCCCCTGGCATAACATTATACCCTGCTCAGGTAAGCAGGGGGGAACCTGTACAGTGCAGAAAGACCCTTCCCCAAAAGATCTGCCAGCCAGCAGCACAGCATAACATCAGTGTGATGTCATGTTGGAGTAGCCCCTTCCCCTCGCAAGTGGGGAGCAGGGCCATGGAAATTTCTGCCAAACAGAATCATTGTTGGTCGATGCGGATTTTCCAGGCTGTATAGCCATGGTCTTGGCATTGTAGTTCCTGATGTTTCGCCAGCAGCTGTGGCTGGCATCTTCAGAGGTGAAGCACCAAAAGACAGAGATCTCTCAGTGTCACAGTGTGAAGAAGATGTTGGCAGGTAATTTGTATCTACTCAGGAAAGTGGGTTTGGGCTGAGTCATCCTGTAGGAGTTTCCCAGGGTGTGGAATGCTAATGGAGGGAGGTGTCACTGTATCCTTTTTTTTAAAAAAAAAAATTTTTATTGGGTTAGAACATTAATATTTTTACATTACATTACATTCAATTATCCCCTAATTTTTCGTTTCTAACCCCCTCCCTTTCCCCCCCTTTTGTTGACTTCCAACAGCTTTCCCACCCTCTGTCCCTTTTCCCTTACTTCTATTAACTTCCTCTGTCTAAAACAAATATATATTCTCCATTATGTTAAGCAGTACATCTTTAACTCTTTTACTTATTATACATCCAAACTATACTTCTTTAGATAAACAATTTATCCCATTTTCCAGTTTTGAATATTTCTATATATCATAAACCATAAAAATTTCCCACATTTGAATCAAACAATTTGATTTGTTCTCTATATATTAATCATTTCTTCTTTTTATAGTATTTCTATATAACTCATCACATAGTCAGTCGTTTTAACTCTTCTATACATTCAGTTTGGTGCATATAAGTCTTATCAAGTAAAAAAAATATTGTTAATTACTCAATCCTCATGTTTAAACCGTTAATTATTCTCTATCAATATTCTATCAATTAACCTTTACATATCTATATATATCTCAATCAATTAATTAATCTAACTGCTTATAAATTCACATTTCTCTTCCTCCCCCGGTAAAGTCACCCCTCTCTTTTATGCTTTTATTGTACTTCAGTAGTTCTCAAACTGCCACAGTTTTCCTCCCACCTCCCACTTCTTCTCCAGATATTGTTTCAGCTTCTCCCAGTCTGTGTTAAACTGCCCTGAGTCCAGATCTCTCAGTTTTCTTGTCATCTTATCCATTTCAGCCATGTACAGCAATTTGTAGATCCAATCTTCAATAGTTGGCACTTCTTGTACTTTCCATTTCTGCGCATACAAAAGTCTAGCTGCTGCAGTCATATAAAATATCAACGTCCTATGATGGGCTGGAATTCCCTCCATTCCCAAGTTTAGCAGCAGGAGTTCTGGGTTCTTATTTATTTGAAACTGTAAAATTTCACTCATTTCTCTTATTATTTCCCCCCAGAACTGCCTAGCTACCTCACACGACCACCACATATGGTAGAGGGAGCCCTCATGCTTCCTACATTTCCAGCATTTATTAGAAGTGTTCACGTTCCCTAGCGCAATCTTCTTTGGTGTCATGTACCAACGATAAATCATTTTGAAAATGTTCTCTTTAATATTAATACATGTCGTTGTCTTCATTGTAGTTTTCCACAAGTATTCCCATGTCTCCATTGTTATTTCTTTATTAAAGTTTATAGCCCATTTCACCATTTGTGTTTTAACTATCTCATCCTCGGTATACCATTTCAACAGTACTTGGTATACCTTGGATATTCTTTTCTTGTCTTCTTTAAAAAGGGTCTGCTCTAGTTCCGAGTTCTCTATTCGTATACCCCCTTTTGCAGAGTCCGAATTGTATAAGTCTCTAATCTGTCTGTACTGGAACCAATCATAATTAGGTGATAGTTCCTCTTGCGTCTTTATTCTAAGTTTAGATACTTCAGTTTTAGTTATTTCTTTGTACATTAAACATTGTTGTTCATTATCAACAGCTCTCGGATCTATCACTTCATATGGAACCACCCACAAGGGGGTTCCTTCTTGTAGGTAAATTCTGTACTTCTTCCAGATTGTATATAAACTTCTCCTTACAAAATGATGCAGGAACATCGAGTTGACCTTTACTTTGTCATGCCATAGGTATGCGTGCCATCCAAAAAATTTTTTATATCCCTCTAGGGCTAATAGTTTCTTATTCTTTAATGTCATCCACTCTTTTAACCAAACTAGGCAGATTGCATCATGATAAAGTCTCAGGTTGGGCAGTTGCATTCCGCCTCTTTCCTTTGCATCTTGTAGAACTTTTACTTTCACTCGAGGCTTCTTGCCTGCCCAAACAAAATCTGATATTTTCCTCTGCCATTTTTCAAACTGTTTGGAGTCTCTGATGATTGGTATTGTCTGTAGGAAAAACATTACTCTTGGTAACACTTTCATCTTAACTGCTGCAATCCTGCCCAACCATGACAAATTCAGTCTATTCCATTTGATCAAGTCTCTCTCTATCTGAGTCCATAATTTTTCATAATTATTCTTGAACAAATCTATATTTTTTGCAGTCAGCTCAACTCCCAAATATTTCACCTTACTAGTTACTTCACAGTCCGTTGTTTCCATTAACAATTGTTGTTTCTGCTTAGTCATGTTTTTGCATAATATCTTTGACTTCTTTTTGTTAATGAAGAAACCTGCCAAGTCACCAAACTCCTTGATCTTATCTATCACTTTTGGCATGTTCTCCAATGGATCTTCTACAATTAACATTATGTCATCTGCAAATGCTCTAACCTTGTATGAATAGTCCTTTATTTTTATTCCTCGTATTTCCTCATCTTGTCGTATTTGTATCATCAGAATCTCCAATACTAAAATGAACAACAATGGAGATAACGGGCAACCTTGTCTTGTTCCTTTACTAATCGTCAATTTCTTGGTCAGTTCATCATTCACTACAATTGCTGCAGTCTGGTCTCTATAAATTTCTTTAATTGCTCTGATGAATCTTTCTCCCAGTTGTAGCTTCTCCATAGTGGCAAACAAAAAGTCCCAGTTTAAATTGTCAAACGCTTTTTCAGCGTCTACAAAGAAGAAACCAACCTCTTTATCACAACGCTTGTCATAGTATTCAATAGCATTAATCACTGTCCTTAAATTGTCTCTTATTTGTCTGTCCGGCAAAAAGCCTGCTTGTTCTTCCTCTATGACTTCCGAGAGCCACCCCTTCAGTCTCTCCGCCAATATCTTCGCAAAAATTTTATAATCGTTGTTAAGTAATGATATAGGTCTGTAATTTTTCACGTTAGTCAGATCTTGGCCCTCTTTTGGGATCAATGATATATTCGCTTCGCTCCAAGTGTCTGGAATTCTTTGATCCCTGAAAACTCCGTTCATCACCTCTTTTAGGAATGGTGCCAGTTCGTTGGCCATTGTCTTATAAAATTTAGCCGTAAGTCCATCTGGCCCTGGCGCCTTTCCTAGATTTGCGGATTGTATTGCCTTACTTATTTCCTCATCAGTTACTTCACTGTTCAACTTATTTCTCCAAGCTTCCGAGATCTCTGGAAGTTTGGTTTTCTCCAAATATGATGCTATTGATTCTTTGGTTACTTCTTTTTTATTATACAGCTTAGCATAAAATTTATAAAAGGCTCTACTAATGGTAGTCTGCTCCAGGTACGTTTTATTTTCTTCACAGATATTATTTATTATTTTCTTTTCCCTTCTTCAATTGCCATGCCAAATATTTCCCAGGTTTATTAGCACCCTCAAAAGCTTTTTGATTCAGTCTTTTAAGGTTCCACTCCAATTCTTTATTACTCATTGCTGTTAACTGTTCTTGAAGAATTTTGATTTCCTGATGTATTTTCTTTTTCCCTGGTCTCTTTTTTAATTGTGCTTCTTTGGCCTTTATTTTCTCCTCGATCTCTTGTCTTTTCTCCTCTTTCTTTTTCCTTGCTCTGCCATTTAAGTCCATTAGTATGCCCCTTACAACCGCCTTGTACGCGTCCCAAACTTTACTGGTTGGTACTTCTTTATTCACGTTGTATTGTATAAAAAACTTTGTCTCTCTTCTCAATATTTCCATATTCTCACTTTCCTGTAACAAATCCTCATTTATTCTCCAGGCTTTCCTTTTTCTCCTTTTTCCAAATTTCCACATAATTGGATTGTGATCTGAGCCTACCATCGGCATTATTTCTACCTCCTTAGTCCATAACGCTAAGTCCTTTGAGGCCCAGATCATATCAATTCTTGATAATGTGAGATGCCTTGCAGAATAAAAAGTAAACTGTTTGGTTTTAGGATATTCTCTCCTCCATACGTCTTCGAGAGTCTCTTGTTGAATCAACTCAAAAAAAAGCTTTGGCAATAGTCCTCTTTTCTTTTGTGCTGTTGTAATCTTTTTGTCTAGTTCCAAATCTGTCACTCCATTGAAATCTCCAGCAAGAATTATCTGGTCATATACAAGATCATCTAAATGCTTCCTTAAATCCTCAAAGAAGCTTTCCTTTGCACCGTTAGGTGCATAAAGTCCGACTACCAACACTCTCTTTGAATTCCAATTACATTCCACTGCTACAAATCTAGCTTCAACATCTCTCATAACAAATTTTGGCTGCAGCTCCTCTTTTATGTACAACACCACTCCTCTTTTTTTCTTGTTAGAGGCCGCTACAAATTCTTTGCCCAATTTTCCGGATTTTAAATATTTTACATCCTGTTTTCTAATATGGGTCTCCTGCAAACAAACAATATCACATTTTTGTTTTAGTAGCCAATGAAAAATATTTTTCCTCTTATTCGGTGAGTTTAGTCCATTTACATTCCAAGATAATACTTTACACTCCATATTCATGGTTTTGTTGGTAAGTCTTTTTCATTGTCCTTGATAAATCTCTCCATCTCCCGCTCAGATCTGATGCGTTTTTTTGCCCCTCCAAACTCAAAGGACACTCCTTCCGGTAACTCCCATCTGTATCTGATATTCATGTCCTTCAAAGTCTGAATTAGCACTCTATATTTTTTCCTGTCCAGTAACACTGATCTGGGCAGTTCCTTCATTATGATAATCGTCTTGCCATCAATCTCCAATGGATCTTGAAATTGTTTTGTCACAATCCTCTCTTTCATGTTTCTAGTTGTAAACTGCACAATCACATCCCTTGGTAGTTTCCTCTGGGTTGCAATTCTCGAGTTCACACGGTACGCCACATCTAGGATAGCCACAATTTCCTCCTCCTCCTTCCCCAGGTAATCAGCCAACACCTCAGTCATCTGTTCTTGCGCTGACTTCCCTTCCACTTCTGGCAGACCACGAAAACGAAGCTGCTTCTCCATGTGTTTAGTTTCTGCAACTGACATCCTCCCCTTCACCAGTCTCATCTCTGTTTGTTGCGTGTCTATTAAATTCTCCATCGCGTCTTCTACTGTTTTAACTCTCTGCTGCGTTCCTTGTAATTCACTACTAATCGTTTCCACGCCTTTTTTCACTTCTGACAGCTCCGACTTTACTGTCTGTGTAACTTCTTTGACCTCTTTAATAAGCTCCAATTTCGTGTCGTTAAGTTCTTTCATCATGTCTATAAGTTTTTTGTCCAAATTTTCTATTGCCGATTGCCACTCTTTTTTCGACATCGTGGGGCTTGCTTTGGCTCGCTCCCACGAATCTGCTCTCTTCCTTAGCTCCGTGGCGTATATTTAAACGTTTTCCTTTTTTTCAAATGTCCCAATCTTTGCCAAAATTAATTTTTTTGTATCCAAAATGTCGGGCGTCTTTTCTCTATGGTTTCTCTATGTTATTGTAATCCAAGATGGCCTACTTCCTCTTCCGCTGAAGCCGCGACCCTTCCCCTTTCAAAAATGGCGATTCCCTACTTCCTGTCCGTCGGCAAGGGCCGCTTCCCTCCAGCCACTCTATTGTTGTTACGCACTTCCTGTCTCCCGTCTTCCCACAGCAGGTCTCGCGATGGTGTCTTTTTCCCACAGCTCCAAAACCACAGGTATTCAAAACAATAGTCCGATTTTTGCAATAACTTCTTTAAATTTAGTCTCTTTTAAAATACAACTCCTGCCGAGTCTTCACCTCCTTTTCACTAGTCTGTTGCAGTTTAAAAATCTACTTTCTTTCCTCTCTGTTTTTATCAATCTGTCCCGTTTCAAGAGATAGCGATCTTTACCTTCTCTTCAACTTTCTCGGGTTGTAATCGCTGTTTCGATCTTAAATTCTCCTCTCGACTTCCCTCCCCGATCGAAGCTTGGGTATGTAGGTCTTATGCCAGCCGAATTGGCCCCAAAACTGCCGCAGAGATTATAGCCGACCCGTCGCAAGGTGGGACCTCAAGGATCGGGGGGGAGACTCCTTGAGTAGAGCCCCCCCTCGTCCGAGATCTAGCTCACCCTAGGGTCTTGAGCGTTCTTTGCCTGCTCCCCGCCTGGGAGCAGTCGGCCGCGGGTTATTTCACCCCTCCGGCCGGTTAAAACGGCAGTCCGGTCAGCTCCGCAAATGGAGCTGCGTTAGACCTCCATGAATCCCAAACCGGAAGTCGAGGTGTCACTGTATCCTGAGGAGGTTCTTTTGCATATGGATTGGTGCTTGATATGCTAATCTTCTCTGCAGGGCTATTGTGGGATGTGGAGTATTTCGTTAGCCTGGTGTTTTGCAGGGCTGGAAGCCATGCTCTATTCATTCTTAAAGTCTCTTCTTTCCTATTGAAATTGTGTTTATGCTTATGAATTTCAATGGCTTCCCTGTGCAATCTGACAAAGTAGTTGGAAGTGTTGTCAAGTATTTTAGTGTCCTGGAATAGGATACTGTGTCCTGTTTGAGTTAGGCTATGTTCAGCCACTGCTGATTTTTCAAGATGGCCAAGTCTGCAGTGTCTTTCATGTTCTTTTATTCTTGTCTGGATGCTACGCTATGTGGTCCTGATGTAAACTTGTCCACAGCTGCAGGGTATATGGTATACTCCTGCAGAGGTGAGGGGGTCTCTACTGTCTTTTGCTGAACGTATCATCTGTTGTATTTTTCTGGTGGGTCTGAATACTGTTTGTAGGCTGTGCTTTTTCATAAGCTTTCCCATCTGATCAGTGATTCCTTTGATATATGGCAAAAACACTTTTCCTGTGAGAGACTGTTTTTCCTTAGTTGTTTGATTTGTCCTTGGTTTACTCGCTCTTCTGATTTCATTTCTGGAGTAGCCATTTGCTTGAAGTGCGTGGTTTAGATGATTAATTTTCTCGTTGAGAAAGTGCGGTTCACATATCCGTCTTGCACGGTCTACTAATGTTTTTATTATGCCTCTTTTCTGTCGAGGGTGGTGATTGGAGTTTTTGTGTAAGTACCGATCCGTGTGAGTTGGTTTCCTGTAGACCTTGTGACCTAACTGAAAGTTTGCTTTGCAGATAACCAAGGTATCAGAAATGGAAGTTTACCCTCGTTTTCTTTCTCCATGGTGAATTGTATGTTCAGGTGGATACTGCTGAGGTGGTTTAAAAACTCCATCAATTCTTCCTCACCATGGCTCCAAATGATAAAGGTATCATCCACAAACCGGAACCAGACTGTAGGTTTGTGGGGTGCTGATTCTAGAGCTGTTTTTTCTTCTCCACACTGTGACACTGAGATATCTCTGTCTTTTGGTGCTTCACCTCTGAAGATGCCAGCCACAGCTGCTGGCAAAACATCAGGAACTACAATTCCAAGACCACAGCTATACAGCCCGGAAAATCCACAACGACCATCGTTCTCCGGCCGTGAAAGCCTTTGACAATATATAGAATCATTGTTCTTCCCATTTTTCACAGTGTTTCTATTTTCCAATCATTGCTGCATCTCAGTGGCTTTAAAAGAGTTGGTTGTAAATAAGCCCACATCCCACTTCCATGAGCTATTTCACTACCTGGGGCTCTGCCAACTAAGAAAGATTTCAAAATTGTGTCCAAATTCCATACAGTTAGTAAAAATGTAATTTATTGAAGAACAACAAATTTGTTGAAGAGCAAATTACAGTTTACAAAATATTTTAACACAGCTAAAAACTCCCAGAGTACATTTAATGGTATACACAAAATGGAACAAACCACCTTTTTACTTCTGTGTCCCTTCTGCATCCCAAACTAGCTCTTAGTAGCCTGACCTTCAGCTAGGGTCCCAGACGATACGCCAGAAACTGCTTCCATCAACCCATCATGCCCAGTAGCTCCTGTTCTTGAGGCAGGTAGGCCTAGGCCCACAACAGCCCCAATAGTGAGGAAGACCCTTGGGGATGTGGGCACCCTACTAAGTTGCAGCTACTTCAGTTGAAAGAGGGTTATGTGAATAAACTTAATACGTGGACAGCAAAAGCCTGCAGCAGCTACTGAGATGGCCCTACAGACAGCCTGTTACCCAAATGGCTATATTTGTCTATCCTCTAGCCCTAGGAGATGTCCCGCTGAACACATCCAGAGTGCAGACCAGCACAAAAAGTGTTACCATATAACCAGGATTCATTCCTCTATATTCTAGGGTTCCATTGGTAAAGCCAGAGCTTTTTTTCAGCTGGAACCCAGTGGAACGTAGTTCCAGAACCCCTTGAAAATGGTCATATGGCTGGTGGCCCCACCCCCTGATCTCCAGACAGAGGGGAGTTTAGATTGCCCTCCATTCCACTAGAGCGGCACGGAGGGCAATCTAAACTCCCCTCTGTCTGAAGATAAGGGGCAGGGCCACCAGCCATGTGACCATTTTCACCGAGGGCAATTTAAACTTTTAAAAACTCCCCCTTGTTCCAGCTGACCCAAGTGACGTCATTGGCCCTGGGAGCATGTATGCACTTTGAGTGCACACATGTGGTACCAGGAGCACCACCTCCCACCAAGAGTTGCCCCCTGTGCTGGCAACCCACTGAGTTCTACCACCTCTTTTCCCAGAAAAAAAGCCCTGGGTAAAGCTAACCTTCACTGTAACCAGGAAGCAGGGAGAACTGAATGAGAGAGGGCCAAGTATACTATCTCTTCTATTCTATCGCAATTGTGGGGGATAAAAGACTTGACACTCAAGTAAAATAATGAAGTTTTACTGCTACTAAACAGACAAACAATGGAATAGCTACAGAGGCACAAACTAGGAAGAACATAATGAAAAACACATAACAAAACAGACTATTCACTTTTACACACTCCCTATCATATACAGTTACAACTCATACATAGCCATAACTAACAGAATGCTGAAGATTTCCTACTTGAAATTATGTTCTACATGTTCCTGAATATGCTATTGCATGGGTAAGTGTGGGTGCAATAATAAAGCATGCAACCTGTCCTGATGAGCAATGACTCTGGTGGAAACCTCCCAAAAGAATTACAAAAAAAGTAGGTTCAAGGGATTGCATTTAGCCACGCTCACAAGCCAAAAAGGTGTCTGATGTAAGAGCACGTAGGGGGATGTTAAAATACCCAGGCAGTGTGATCCTATGCCACATTACTCCAGTATAAGCCTATTGGAGGCAACAGGAGTAACTGTGCATAGGATTGCACTGAAAAGGGTGCTCAAAAGATACTTGTGGCATGAAGCCTAAGAAACTAAATAAACCAAAAAGTAAAAGACACCAAATACCCAAAATGCAACTATTGCAAGGCTATCTTTATACTATAGGGCACCTATATGAGATGTAAATGAAGCTAATTAATATGGACACTTGGTACCTGTCTACTTTCAGATTGGGCAGTATGGATTATTTTCAGGATAGGATTGGAAGGTGGGATACTTGAGTATGCAGCAGGAAAACAAGGGATGAGTATAGGAGTATAGGAGTTGAGAGGAGACAGGAATCTGGATATCTGGGGTCAGAGCTGGCAGATTTCCCTACAGTGAAATCTTAAGCAGAGTTACTCCAGTCTAAGCCCATTGAAATCTAGGGGTTAACCTGGAGTAACTCTGCTTAGGATTTCACTGTCAATGTAAATCTTTGATTGCTAATGACAGGACTCTGCTAAAACTCAGGGTTTGATGTGCTATTCTGAGTGTATTCTAAGGGAAGGAAGTATTCCTTTTGTAGTTGTGATATACAAAACCGATCACAGCATTACCATATAATATATCTATAAATTGCAGGGAAATGTGATCCTTATCAGACTTGGAGATCTACCAGTCTATTTGAGATATCATATGAGACTCAAAGCCCCCATTGTCAGATACGAGGAATCTTTATAATCCATGCAGAGGGTGAGGTATTGTAAATTAGAGTGTCAGGAAGATAGCTATAATACATGTTGTAATTAACTAGCTAGAGCAGGGGGTGCAAAGTGTACAAAATTAGCATCTGTAGTGTGAGAAAAATCCTGTCCCAATTCAGTCATGGGCAGGGAGGGGGGCTATTGTTCCAAATTTTCAAATAAACTCATTTCAGCAATCTCACATTGTAATTTGCCTTTGATGTTTCTCTGCTTGAGAACTGCTACTCTTAGTTCATTGATGGAGTCTCTAGGTATGGCCCTAGTTAGCAATCTAGATGGAAGACCACTAGATGTTCCAGGCAACAGCAAACAGATATTCTTGTTAGGAGGCTTGAAAGCTGCTTCCATATTTTATTTTATGGCCATTTCCACATGCCCTTAAAGGGACAGCCCACTCACAGGACACTGGCAACACCTCCATTTACAAACCGTTTGTGGGCTGTTTGGCTTCCATTTTTTCGGTGCCTTTTCTGTGATTTCGGAAAATGTGTTCTTAGAAAAGGCACTGAAAAAACGGAAGCTAAACAGTCCGCAAATGTTTTGCAAATGGGGACATCTAGATTCCTGGGGGAAAGCCCTCAGTGTTCAGTGAGTGGGCCGTCCATTTAAGGGTGTGTGGAAATAGCCTATTTTTAAGAAAGCACAAACAGGCTACTCCAAACCATATTTAAATGCCACTGGTTTTGTTGCAACTTATTTACAATTAAGTATGCTTAAAACAGCGGTCTAAAAGTACATTACAACAGTTTACCCAACAAAATGCTAAAAGCATCTCCCAGCAAGACATCAGACAGAACAGATAAGAACATCCAAACTTGCCTTGGTCTATTAAAAACAACAAAGCTAAAATGTTTACTTTCAAAGCAGGTGACATTTATCCAGTAACACTGTATTACCATGCCTTGCTTTCTATGCCAAATGGCTGATGGCTGTATAATTCAGTTTGATGGATGGTGTTGTCACTGTGCTGTTATTTGGTTTGCTGGGGTAATAATGGGTCTTGAAACAGCTATCCTTCCAGGTATGCTATTCCCCATGGTAACCCAGTGGACACCACACAGAAGAACTGCATAGAGGACTCCATAGGAAAATAGGAGCAGAAAATGCACCATAAAACCCTACAATATCTATAGGACAAATGTATCCCACCGTTACAACCTCCTTGCTTGATTTAAAGTATACTTTAGATATCATTTGCACAAAATAACAATTATCACTTGGTTGCATATAATAGTAAACAAAGAATAATACGATGTCAGCAAACTTGAACTTGGATTACTTCAAAGCTGAGTATATGTTACGGTATCTTATGGTTGAAAAAAATTCTTATTGACTGGATGACACAGCAGGTTTAATTCAGCAAACTAGAAAGGATTCAGTTTATTTATAATTATGGTAAGCAACTGCCATTTTTGTTCAAATATGTCTTTCAGTCAGACTTTCGTTGCTTCTTTCCATTGGGTGTAGTAAAATATAGTTAACAATTCTGATCAGTACCATGGACAGAGAATTAAAGACAGTTATGCGATTTTCCACACAACTTATTTTCCACCAATAAATATGCTTCGGTTTCTTAATCCACACATCCTCTTAAGAGCTCTACTATAGAAATTCATTTCCCCCCAGTATCAAACTGATTTTTTTTTCTAAGAAGAGCCACTATATGAGAGAACAAGGAGTGAGTGGATGTGTAGTGCCTAGTGATGGAACAAAATCAAGTTCACATTCAAATCCCCAACAACCTATTATGCTCACTGGCTGACATTAGGTCACTTGTTCACTTTCAGTCTAACCTATCTCAGAGGGTTACTGTGACATTAAAATTGGAGGGACCATAAACAGTAACATGAGCTCCTTGGAGAAAGTATGAGACTTTTTAAAAATATGCTATGCTTCCTACAAAAAACAAATACACTATTGCATGAAATAAGATTTCATGATAGACAAGGACTCCTGCAAGATTTTTATTATAATGTTACTTGGAAAGTTTATTTAAATTCTTTGTCAGCTTTTATACTGACACTTCGCTGATTATTATTGGGGCATTATAAACTCTTTTTTTAACAAAAAGGTTAACATATTAGAATGACTACTTCACAAGCACTCACACCTTTTTTTAACAGATGGAAGTACACGGCAAAAGCTTTTCAAGCATCGAGGAATGTTTACTAAACCATAGGGCATGATCCAGCCAAAGTATACCACTTTTAAATCAGATTGATTTCAGTGCAAGAGTGCTAGGCACAAGTTTGATTGAAATCAATGCGGTGGTGGGGGAGGGGCTTTAAAATGCTAGTCCATTTCACCAGGGAAAAAGTGAAATTAATCATTAACAAAAGTTTTGACAGAATATTAATTACTTTTCTTTTTTTTTGCCTCCAGTGTAAACATGAGGAGCCCCGTGGCACAGAGTGGTAAGCTGCAGTACTGCAGCCCAAGCTCTGCTCACAACCTGAGTTTGATCCTGGCGGAAGCCAGGTTCAGGTAGCCAGTTCAAGGTTGACTCAGCCTTGCATCCTCCAGAGGTCAGTAAAATGAGTTCCCAGTTTCCTGTGAGTAAAGTGTAGATGACTGAGGAAGTCAATGGCAAACCACCCTGTTACAAAAAGTCTTCCAAGAAAACATTGTACACCCTTTGAGCTGACAACAAAAAGTCTGCCCAAAAAACATCGTGATGCGATGTTCCCCCATGGGTCAATAATGACTTGGTGCTTGCACAGGGGACTACCTTTACCTTTTTAAAATCGGTGAGGAGACTATATTCAAGGTACTGATTACATAATTTAAAATCTTCTTAAAATCTGTTTGAAGACATGAAGAGGCAGGTTGAAAATTACGGTTTGGAGGCAAGGTGCTGGTAACTGGTTGCTGACTCAGACAACATGGTAAACTATGGTTAGAGAAAACCAAGAACTTGACTCAGCCTTCCATCCTTCCGAGGTCAGTAAAATGACAAACCACCCCGTAACAAAAGTCTGCCAAGAAAACGTCGGGATGCGACATCCCCCCATGGGTCAGTAATGACTCAGTGCTTGCACAGGGGACTACCTTTACCTTTTTACCCACAATATGTTGGGTGCCTTGAGGGGAATAGCAGGGGTGAAGCACATGTTTTTCAAAACAAAAAGGTACAAGGTTCAGCCTCCGGCATCTCCTCTTAAAAGGAAATAACAAATGTTTGGAAAGGCACCTCTCTACCTCACATCCCAATGAGCCATTGTAGAAGTAAATAGGCTAGACAAATAGTTCCGCTGTGCTACAAGGCCACTTCATCTGAATGATTCTTCTTCATATGGCAATAAAAACACAGCAAAATTATACATTGTTTAAGCTGATCTTTACCACTTTAAATGGAAAGACTGGCCCTGACTGTGCCTGGCTGCAGCTTAGAGCTCAGCACCACCCCTGTCCCACTGCAGTCCCAGAAGCCATCAGGAGGAGGGCCAGAAACAGGCAGCAGCTCCTTCCATCCTGCCAGGATCTAGCTCAGCTGAGAATCGCCCTCTCATACCACACATATATTGAATTTAATTGCCCTTTGCCCTTGAGTTTTAATGCCTTTCAGTTGACTTAGGAAGCAATTTGTTGCTACCCAGTTGGATAGTCATAAATGATCTCCATGTTTGCAATAGCATTTTAAAAATATTTGAACGACAAACGCTGAGGAGCATATAGCTGTGATACTCACTCTGTGGCTCAGAGAGACATGCAGCTTTTCTGAGCACTGCCCCCCAATGTGGCAGCTGCTCCATATTTCAGGAAAGTTGGCAAGGCTCTTGCCCAATGTTCTGTGCCCAATTTCCAAAAACCTCAGCCTCACCACACCCATTTGGGTATCTCTTACTGTTCTATTACCTTTTCTGAAAATGTCTGACCTGTCACCATCTTGGCTACTTAAACAGAAGGATTTTTTTAAAAAAAACCCTTTATATATATTCTCTCCAGACTGATGAACCAGTTGGGTGGCTTAACAGTATATAGTTGCCGTTAAACAACAACTCAAGAGGATCCACCCAAATGCAAGAGAATTGTAATAAATGTGAAGTACCAGAGACAAATTTCCATAACTCCAAATCGTCTCATAGCTTCTTATTTTAAAAAGGAAGTCCCAACATCAAAAAGATGGTGTTAGTCTTAATCCTTTCACACCATCAAGAAACAAATCCAATGACTGGGATTCGATGTGCCGTGCCTGCCAGCCCACAACTGCAGGAGAAATTGATATGATTTAAGACAATGTTAAAGATTCCAAACTTAATCAAAGGAGCCATCAGGTGCTTAGTCTCCAGGGTCAAATTGCAAACATCTCAAGGAGTCTCTAATTAGATCTAGCTGGATAGCCAAGTACTAGTTGGCCATGATAGCTCACCAATCAAATCCACACTTTTTTCCTAAGCATGTTACTCTTCAGAAATCCAACAGGAAGCATAACACTGCGGATGGCATGTCCACCCTGCAATGAAAATTCACTCCCACTTGGAGCGGCATCAGCTGTTGTGCAACAAGCTGCAAGAACACTGTTAGCAAAACTGTCTTATTTCTCTCCTTTTTACTGTAACAAACAATGGCTGATCCAGACAGCTGCTTAGCGTCTGAGCTGGTATTAGTCCAGTGGGAATTTTGATTCCCCCCCCCCGCCATCCTTGAATAGCTGACCTCTTCCATATACAAACATACCAGCTGAACACAGTATGTGCATTAGCAGGACAGTGCAAGCCAGATGCAAATCACTGCATGAGTACATGACCTGCTCTTTTCAAGTAACGCTGATACACCTTAGAACGGAACATGTATATTCTCCCACATTCTGCTGGTTCATACAATCATTTAACCTGCCCTGGAGCACCTTGACTATAACACAGACTATAATGCAGGTATTTTTCATTCTTTGCTGTTAGGCAAAGTATTCTTCTCATCACCAGCAAGGAATCTTCCTGTGGAAGGAGAATGTGTTCTAGTTGTAATCTTTTCTAATACATTACATTTTAAAATGTAGCCATTTCATGGCTCACTCTTGCTCTTTCACATGGGAGCTAATTTTTATTTCATCACTTTATTTATAGTTCACCTATTTCAATAAGATTCATGGCAGAGGGCAAAGAACATGAGCTGAAAAGCAGGCAGTGAATGCCAGTGTGGTGTAGTGCTTTGGTATGTCAGACTAGAATCTGGGATACCCAAGTTCAAACCTCCACTCTGTTATGGAAGTTTACTAGGAGACTCTGGGCCAGTCACACTCTCTGCCTAACCTCACAGGCTGGCAGTGGTGGTTATAAAACAAAAGAGGGGAGAAAGATGTTGTAAGCTGTTGTAGATTCCCAGTAGGAAGAAGAACTGGTATCTCTCTCGAAATAAAATAAATTTAAACTAAAATATAGCAAGAGGCTTAAAATACTAAATTACAAATGCTAGGAAAGTGGAACACAGTAGGAAGAGAGGAAGAACCAAGATAAGATGGCTTGACTCAATAAAGGAAGCCACAGCCTTTAGTTTGCAAGATCTGAGCAAGTCTGTTCATGATAGGATGTTTTGGAGTTCTTTCATTCAGAGGGTCATCAGAGGTCAGAGGTGACTTGATGGCACATTCACACACACACACACACACACACACACGCACACACAAATCATTAAGTCCCTGATTCAAACCTTACCTCAGCTGTGAATGGAAGCGTCCTTTGGCAGGTCACTCTTGGGTCATCATAGCTCACTCCCCCCATCAACAATGTACATAATACTACTGACCTACTTCACCAAGTTGTTGCATGGATCATAGCAAGATTACACCCATAAATCACTAAATATTATTTGCTTCACTGCTCCCACTTTGCTTCTCAACTGTTGATGCCTTCCCCTGAGCCTCTGGAGCCTTCTTCCAAAGTCCTTCCATCAGAGATAGGCTCCTTCGACAGGAACTTGCTCTCTCATCTCTCTCTGCAGCCCTTCAGAATAGCTAGCCTCTGATGGAATCAAAATGTTCATATTATGTTGCATACAATAAATGGGAAAAAATAAGCCACTTTATACAAAGAATATGCCATTTGTATTGTCGAAGGCTTTCACGGCCGGAGAACGATGGTTGTTGGGGGTTTTCCGGGCTGTATTGCCGTGGTCTTGGCATTGTAGTTCCTGACGTTTCGCCAGCAGCTGTGGCTGGCATCTTCAGAGGTGTAGCACCAAAATCAAACCCAGGATGAATCAAACAACCAAGGAAAAACAGTCACCTACAGGAAAAGTGTTTTTGCCATATATCAAAGGAATTACTGATCAGATGGGAAAGCTTATGGAAAAGCATAACCTTCAAGCAGTATTCAGACCCACCCGAAAAATACAACAGATGCTACGATCAGCAAAAGACAGCAGAGACCCCCTCACCTCTGCAGGAGTATACCGTATACCCTGCAGCTGTGGACAAGTTTACATCGGGACCACAAAGCGTAGCATCCAGACAAGAATAAAAGAACATGAAAGACACTGCAGACTTGGACAGCCTGAAAAATCAGCAGTGGCTGAACATAGCCTAACTCAAACAGGGCACAGTATCTTATTCCAGGACACCAGAATACTGGACAACACTTCCAACTACTTTGTCAGACTGCACAGGGAAGCCATTGAAATTCACAAGCATAAGCAAAATTTCAACAGGAAAGAAGAAACCTTAAGAATGAACAGAGCATGGTTTCCAGTTCTGAAAAACACCAGGCTAACAAAACATTCTATCCCCGACAATAGCCCTGCAGAGAAGATTAGCACATCAAGTACCAATCCATAAGCAAAAGAACCTCCTCAGGACACAGTGAAGCCTCCCGCCATTAGCATTCCACACCCTGGAAACTCTTACAGGATGACTCAGCTCAACCCCACCCCTCCTGAGTAGATACAAATGACCTACATCTTTTCCACACTGTGACACTGAGAGATCTCTGTCTTTTGGTGCTACACCTCTGAAGATGCCAGCCACAGCTGCTGGCGAAACGTCAGGAACTACAATGCCAAGACCACGGCAATACAGCCCGGAAAACCCCCAACAACCATCAATATGCCATTTGCCACTATGGGCAACATCCAGTCAACACTCTGTTCAGACACCACATGAAACCCTAGTTTATTTTACTTACGATTAACTTGTGAAACCAGGATTTGGTTTTCACAGACTGTGACTCACTCATGTTGTGATTTGGCTCTACAAATGCATTTCCATTACCTTTTCTCTCTAGCTGAGAGGGCCTCACCAGAAAACAAGGCAGAATTAAACCAGGATATCTGTATTCAGACATCACCAAACTCAGAGTTAAGCAGCTTCATCTCCTGCCTCAACAGACCCTAACTAAGTATACTTAGTGGAATGGCCTGAGTTTAGACAATCTCACTAAATATTGCTGGTTCAATTAGCTCTGGTTTCACATCATGCCTGAACTGAGCTTAAGCTTTTTAAGACCCATGTCTTTTCAACCACTTTTAAGACAGTTTGGTGAAGTGGATAAGAGCAGTGGGACTCTAATCTGGACAACCAGGTTTGCCAGCTGGGTGACCTTGGGTCAGTCACAGCTCTCTGCAGCTCTCTCAGCCACTTCACAGGGTGATTGTTGTGGAGATAAAAATGACATATTTTGTAAACTGCTCTGAATGGATGTTAAGCTGTCCTCAAGGGTAGTATATATATTGAATGTTGCTGTTGTTAACATCAGAGCTAGCCAAATACTTAGCTTCCTCTTGCTGAAGATCAAGGTGACTTAGAAGTACTGAATTTAAGACAAACCATATCCTACAACATGAGTTGCTTCCTTAAATTGCCCTAACTATTAAGTTACTCATCAAGCAGAATTTTTTGGAGGAAGGAACCCGGTTGTTTGCAACTGCTTTTTGCTAATTAGCTTACAGAAGTTTCTTCAAAAGGTTTTTTTTTTCAGCTTCCATATTTGTAGATGACCATATTTTTTCACAAGAATTGGGGCCTTATACAAGTTGAAAGCTTCAGTATAATTGTAATCCTCCCAACAATCCAACAGTGTGTTTTGGCAAGCAGAGTTTGCCACCAGATATCTTTCCGTAGACACAATTCCAGCCATCATTTACCTAATCAGTCACATTTGATCTTGTGCGTTCTCTCAGGCATGTAGCTTTAAACTGCTGTACTCATATTCACCCGCTTTTTCATGTTTTCATTATGCCTAAAACAAAAATCAAGAGGATTTTTGTTTTAGGCATAATGGCATACTTATGAATTGAATCTTTTCTGTCCCAGCCCTACCTTGCTAACCTCAGAAGGAAGACAGAGGGATATGATGCTGGTTCGTTTGGCTCCCACAATCTAAGTATTCTCTTTTTATTAAATATGAAAAAGATAAAGTAACAGGAAGACACTGAATATTTCTGTGAGTCATTTACTAACCAATCCCCTTTTGGCACAGAAGGTTGTTAGCAGTTTTCCTAACTGTACGCTAACAATCCCCTAAGAATGCACAAAAGACAATTGGTCACCACTGTTTCAAATATGTTGTCATATGTCTCATGATTATCCCTGAACTCACCCCTATGGTTCTAGCCCACAAGTAACTTTGTATCAGAAGTTCTGTCAAATAAACCTTGGAGATAAATATCAAAGCACTAAATAATTGAAATAGTTAGTAAGACTGTCACCACAGTGAAGCTAATCTCACAAACTCTAATGCACATGGGCTCCTTAACAGTGGAGTCGGGTCTTGCCCCCCTGTCCCCAGATTGCCAAGACATCATGCCCAAAGGGCCCCTCCGTGCATGGGGTCAGCACGTACAGGTCCAAAAACCTGTGCTATTTACCTTGCAAGTTTAAAACATATGCATAAGTCCATGCACACTGGATTTACATGTTTCTTGTGCTGCATAGGGTGCCAGAGACACATAGGTGAGACAGGTCTGGAAGCAGAATAACTGGAGGTAAACTGGGACTGGAGGTGGGGTAGCCAAGCACAAAAGAACTGTGACTCATGAAAGCTCATACCCTACCACAAACTTTGTTAGTGTTATAGGTGCTACAGGTCTCTTGCTATTTTCTACTGCTTAAAAAAATGTTATTGGAAACCTACATACAGCAGAAATATGGGGATGTAAACGTGAAAAACAAAATGGAAAAGTACAGAGCAAGAGAGAGTTCACAGCTTGTCCATACTAATAGGAAGTCATGTGATTTCTTTCAGGGTCAGATCAAGGGGGGCAGGGGGGGTAGTCTGCCCCTGGCGCCACCAAAGAGGGGGCACCGGGTGCAGCTACCAGCCGCCAGGAGTGCGCTGGCAGCTGTGTGGGCAGCTGAGCAGCCACGCACACCATTCGCCTGCCCAGCAGGACAGCGAGTGCACAGCAAGCTGTCTGCCCCCTTAGCTGGGCAGGCAAATGGCATGGAGAGCTGGGAGGCCGCCCGCACCTCTTGCCTTCCCCGCTGAGGGGGCGGCCAGCTTGTCACGCACTCCCTGTCCTGCAGGGCAGGCAAATGGCATAGGCAGCCTCCCAACCCTCTGTGCCATTCACCCGCCTGGCTGAGGGGGCTGCCAGCTTGCCACGCACTCCCTGTCCTGCTGGACAAGCGAGTGGCATGGAGGGCTGGGAGGCCGCCTGTGCCATTCACCTGCCCCGCAAGACACGGAGCACGCGGCAAGCTGGCCGCCCCCTCAGTGGGGCAGGCAAGTGGTGCAGGTGGCCTCCCAGCTGCTGGCGCTGCCGCCGCTCCGCTAACAGCACGCCTGTCCTGTGTGATGACATCACACAGCTGCAGGAGCACTCACACACTCCACACATGCACAAGGGCAGCCAGACTTGGGTTGTCTCGGGCGCCAGGAACCCTAGATCCAGCCCTGATTTCTTTTTATATGATGTTGGGGCTATGTGGTGGGAAGGAGCCCCAGAAGTGATCTTTGTGGTAGCTGGGCAACAGGTAATTCCACCTAAACTGGAGGGAATTCCATCTAAACTGAACCACACCAGAGCGGCCCCAAGAAAATGTAAGCAAATGGCCTTCTCCAATCCCCATTCACTATTTCTAAGAAAAGAGTTTTAACAAGCCATTCTATGATACATTCATGCATAATTGTCTGGACGTTCAATGGGACAATGGCTAAAGGCCATTGTAACTTAAGAGTTTGCACACATTGACAGTTTTTAAAAATGCAAAGATCATGCTGAATTTAATAATACAAGAAGCAAACTCCAAAACATCAAGATTTATAATAGTTGGTAAAGGGGTTCAAAGCAGGAACTGTACCACATTTAGAAATAACCATTCAACAATATAATTTATTTTGTTACCTATCTCATCCTTATTGGTGGCTTTTTCTGTGGATCTAGGACAAAAAGGCCAGGGGCACATGCAGGTAAAAAGACCTTTCAGTATCATCATTCATCACTACCTTCACATCTTATCCAGAATGCTAGTTGCTATCCACACTACATTTGAACTAAGAAATGAACTTTTTAAAAAAGACTTTTTTAAAAACATAAAGCATTTTTATTTATGCTCAACAGTCATTAATACAAAAAATAAAAGGTAAAAAAAATTGAAAAGCATCCTTCTGTGCACTGCCGATTTCCGTAAAATGATTGATCTGAAGCTTTTGTCTGCAAGCAGACTCAGCAGAGGCCCGCAGGAGCAGGAAAGAGATATTTCAGAACCCGTTTGAAGAAATCTCATCCATGAAGAAACCAAATTACCATGGTAATTATCGTCTTACTTATAATAGTAAGTATATCCTTACATGGTTCATACAGCTCTTATTCTGAGTGTCTTAATCCTCCCTGGAAAGAGATTATCTTTTATGGAATAGCAGAATTAAGCATGTCCTGTCAACCAGGAAGTTATGGTGTATTGGGGCTCTGTGATGGCAACAAAGCTGCAACGTCTAAGTTCCTTTTCTGCTTCAGTACTACAATACACAAGACATACAGACACAAAGCAAGTAAGGTACATCTGCCCAAGCCGCTTAAGAAGAATCCTCGTGGCATTTTAGCTTTGAGCCACTAGAGCAGAACTCCCAGGCCACACTTCTCACAAATACTCATGTTTGTGTTGTTAGATCACATTATTGTCTATTTAACAACACCAGAGAAGAGGGCCACACCAAGTACAGAGCAAGAAACAATAAAAAAGTGCCTCTCTGTTCCATTGTTTCTTGCTCTTTAGCAAAACCACCATGATTAAGACAAACGTATGGCTGGTTTCTGCCTTTTGCTCTCAGGATACAGCACTTTGAGGAGGATTTTTTTTTAATTGGGAAGGAAGATGAAAATATACAGAACAGAAACCTTGATTGTGAGCCAGTAACTTACAATTGCAACCTAACTATAGTTGCATTGCTCAGTAAAGCCTTTTTTAAATGGCTGCCTACTCCAACAGGGATCTTATCTCCCAAGATCTGCAATGGAGGCATGCTGCAGCTTTAAAAGTAAGGACAGTGAAAACAACAGAGTCTTTTCTGTTGTGATGCCTTGATTTGGAATGCCCTTTCCAAAGCAGTTAAAGTGGTGCCAGTTTGCTAAACTTTAGCTGCCAGGCTGGGAAAAAAAATCATTCACCCAAATGTTTTGCAGAATCTACTTGTTTGTGTAATTAGAGAGTGGTTCCTGCCCCACCCCCCACCCACAATTTTGCATGGCTAGGAAAACTCTGTTTTATTGTTTGACTGCAATTTTATTGTGTCATTATCTGGTATATCTATCCAGTGATTGTGCATTTATTTGTTATTTAAATTTTGTGTCGGGTTTTATGGCTATGGTTTCATACTTACATTTTTATTTCAGTATGACTATGCATCAAGAAAGTTTCCATTTCAGTTTCAGTTCTGGGGGTTCCAGAATCATTCCTTTCCATTACTAGCTTGGTCTGGCTGGGTCAATACCAGCTCAGAACTGATCTATTTTAAAAATTTCAGTCCATTGCATGCATGTTGGCTACACATGTGCTAACACACAGTGTTCTTTTCTGGGGGTTTGGAAACAAGGCTACGGGGGCAGCTGTTTTCATGCTTAACCAAAAGCAGCATTAACCATGACTCCCCCTCCTAGTCTAAACCATTGATCTACTGAGTTTTTCCTCAAGCACAATAACACACACACAACAATGGAACCATAAATGGTGAATGTCGGTGGGTGGAGTAGAGGGATGCTCCAAAGTAGGAGAGTGCTCCATCCAGTGCAGTCCAGCAACATTAAAAACAATCCTGCTCCATGTTCATTTTTTTTCTATACCGTCAATCACTTATACTAATAATAATAACAACAGAAACATTTGATTTATATACCGCCCTTCAGGATGACTTAACACCCACTCAGAGTGGTTTACAAAGTATGTCATTATTATCCCCACAACAAAACACTCTGTGAGGTGGGTGGGGATGAGAGAGGTCCAAGAGAGCTGTGACTGACCCAAGGTCACCCAGCTGGGTTCAAGTGGAGGACTGGGGACTCAAACCCGGTTCTCCAGACTAGAGTCCTGTGCTCTTAACCATTACACCAAACCGGCATTCTGCTGTTGACTGTTCGTTTCATGTTTTCCTGTACTTTGCTCCCACAATGAGGGGCGAATCCACATCAATCCATTTGAGGCTCAGCATTTCGCTGAAAAACGAGGAATTCTCACTGCCGATCTTGTCCATCGCCCAAATGCAGGCAGGCAGGTAGGATGATTAACTGAATTCCTCACCACCACCACCACCACCCAAACAGATCTAAGTTTTCCTTTTGCTGTGGAGGCAGGCAGGATTATTTTTGAAAGGGAGGAGTTACCCATTTTCCAATTGACTCAGAAAAAGAGAGGGCCCTGAAAGACTATTGAAGCAATCCTAAACAGGTCTATAATAATAATAACATAACATTTGATTTATATACTGCCTTTCAGGAAAACTGAATGCCCACTCAGAGAAGTTTACAAAGCATGTTATTATCCTCACAACAATCACCCTGTGAGGTGGGTGCAGCTGAGAGAGCTCTGAGAGAGCTGTGACTGACCCAAGGTCACCCAGCTGACTTCAAGTGGAGGAGTGAGGAATCAACATCAGGGAGTCCTGCTATTCTTAACCACTACACCAAACTGGATCTCAGATGTAAGCTCCATGTTATTCAAAAGTGTTTTCTCCCAAGGAAATGTCTTCCAAATTGCAGTCTGTTTCTTACAAATATATCCAAAGCTGATAGGAGGGGAAGAGAGGGGTCTCTCCTTGTGAGCACTGGATTGGCGACTCATTTTCTGGGTAGTTATGGGGTCGGGGAGTAGGGAGATGCACTCACGCCACAAACATTGGTCTCCCGCCAATGACATAAGATTTCTCTCCCCTTGGGATCTGATTCAGGTGCTGTTCAGGAAAACAAGCGAGCGCAGTGCCTCCCTGCTGCTGGAAGGTAGGAACTGAAAAGAAACACACAAATTTTTGGCAAGAGAGACTCATTTCAGTTTGGTTCAGCATTCCAGAAACTGTTTTAAGGAGCCGAACTAGTGAGTTCTGTGTGTAATTTTAGCCTGTTTTTTTCTCTTATGCACACCCCTACTGTCAACATCAATACAATCAAAGCAACGTAACATTTTCAGTAACATCGTTGATCTTTTCTATTTCCCCCTTCCCTGCACCCATTCTCATCCTTCTCCCAAAAGAAAAAAAAAGTCCTTCATGTAGTTTTCTCTCTCTCCTACTCTCTCTCTCAATACCTCTGCATTTCTAATACTTACAATTTTTATGTCACTCAAACTAGTATTGAAGGATTCAATGCTGTTGATGTTTTTATTATTATTATTATTGTGAGGGTTGATCATAAGCAATATACAAATGGATATTTGGCCAGCTTTCAGGATTCAATGCTGTTGATGTTTTTATTATTATTATTATTGTGAGGGTTGATCATAAGCAATATACAAATGGATATTTGGCCAGCTTTTTAACCAAGATCCTCTTAGTTTCTGAAAACATTACAAAAGCCCCCCCCCACACACACACACACACAGCACCATGGTAGAGTATCTGCTTTGCATGCAGAAGGTCCCAGACTTAAAAGCATCACATACCTCAGAGCTCAACAAATCCCAGGCACCAAGTCTCCATGACACTTAGAAATGTCATTGCAGTGCCTAATATTTTCAGTAGCTACTTTATTGCAGCATCTTTGCAATTCTCGGTGGAAGCATTTTACACCAGAATGTTTTGTTGTATGACATGAAAATAAATGTGCATTAAGTTCTTATCATTGTCTATTTATGTATAAACAACTTTATACCATTCAATGGTGGTGGATAAAGTTATTTCTTAAT
Source organism: Eublepharis macularius (assembly GCF_028583425.1). NCBI lineage: Eukaryota > Metazoa > Chordata > Lepidosauria > Squamata > Eublepharidae > Eublepharis > Eublepharis macularius. Next base: position 188,943,756 of record NC_072791.1, read on the forward strand.
GAGTTACTTTCTGTAATGGCTCCAATATTCAATTAAATGGAGCTTTCTAAAGCAATAATGGGATTGTTAGAAATTGAACTTTAGGTTAGGGTTAATAGTTAGTTTTTCATTGTGGAGAAAACAACTAGGGTTAACCCTGTATCTAATTCTGAACAATAGCCACAAAATGTGAATTAAAAAATGAACTTTCTGGTGCCATGTACAGATGGGGAAATTTGCTAGATTTTATTTAGATAAGCTTTTAGCCAATAGGGACCAAGAAACCACCTTAAATGTGGTAAAATAGGGAGGCAAGAGTGGAGTTGGGGAAGAGGAATGATATGGCAGAAATAGCAACACTTGGAACCATCAACCCCAATCATCTAGGTGTCAGAAGGGAAGAGAGGCTGAAGCAAATATTGAGCTTTCCTTCTTCAAGCCTCTTGCCACCGCCCACTTACTGATTGGGGAAGCATTCTCTTTTTCTTTTAACCTTCCCTCCCAACTGATCAGGATGTGTTGGGGAAGAAGGAGGCAATTGAAGAGCATGGGGGAAGGAAGGAAGTGGGGGGACTGGGAAAGGGGACAGGTGGGATTTTCCTACCATGCAAATTTTGTGGTACACCAAAATTTGACTTACATACTACAATACTTTTGTCATAGCTTCAACACAATTGAAACTATAAAGAGGTTAGGATTCATTTTATGGTACAAATAATTAGAATCGGTGTGGCCACTTTTGGTAGGTATTTACTAAAACTAGAAGAAAATCCAATATCGAAGAGGATGGATATGGCCAAGCCAATCAAACACCCTGTAAGTGCTTTTTTCCTAGTGTTGTCCTAAGCAGCATTCTTATGTAGTGCAATGTAATGTGGTACCACAAAAATATGGAATATAAACAGGTGTTTTTTTCTGGGAAAAGAGGTGGCGGAACTCTCAAGAGGGAAATGAGGAAGAAACACACAGGATTCCTTGAAATCATATTATTTTCAAGCACTATTGCCGAGTATTTTCAAGAGGTGCCGGAACTCTGTTCCCCTGCGTTCCCCCTGAAAAAAGCCCTGAATATAACACTATATCATGCCTACAGTTTTGTACATCCAACCATGACCACAGAATATGAAAAACTAGAAATCAGCATCTTCAAGCAACAATTTCAACAAGCCTAAAAGAAGGATTTGTCTGCATTAGAGATGAGCACAAACTGGGAAAATTCTGAACCGTGCAGTTCGTGGTTCATAGCATTTCACGAACAATGGGCTTTCACGAACTTGCCCTGGTTCATGAACCGGTTCATTCGGTTTGTGAAAATGTTACTTCCAGGTCAGCAGAAGGTCTGCAGAGAGCCCATCCCCTGCTCCATTGCCTAGGAAACTGATTGATCAGCGCTAGGCTGTCTGCAGTCATGAACCAAAATATGAACCAAATGAACTGGCCTAAAATTCATCACATTGTGAGAAATTATCTCCCACTAACTGCCCAGTTTGCAAACTATGAACTGGCCCAGTTAATGATGAACTTTGGTTTGTATTTCAGTTCATGAATATCATCAGTGCTGCTTTGAAGAACATTACATTTTTATCTCACTCTTTCTCCAAGGAGTTCAGAGCAGTGCACAAAATTCTTCCCTCTTGCATTTTATCCTCACAATAATCCTGTGAGTTGGGCTAAGCTGAAAAGGTCTGTGGTGTTCCATGAGGAACAGGGATTTGGGCCTGGGCCTAGTCCTACACTCTAACAACTATTCCACACTGGCCCTCCAATGTATTCAGTTCTGATCAAGTGTCTAAAAGCCAAATGAGATGTGCTGGTTTTTAAAGAGATGGGTCCCATAAACCCAACACAGCCACTGTGGGGAATGTCTGTTAAAAAATAAAGGAGAGCCCTCTTTGGGCTCAGAATGCTGCCATGAGGGTAAGAAAATCTCCTACCTTCCCCTCTGCCCAACTGTTTTCTAATTTTTACTGTTCTGTGGAACGGAAAAATGAGAAAATAACCCCTCCTCCAGTGCTGTTTCAGTTTGGGAAAATAGCTGTGAGGGATGGCAGGAACCTCCTTCCCCATGTAGCAGTCCCCCAAGCCCAAACAGTTCACCTTCATTTTTAACAGACTGTCCCTGTAGCACCTATGCTGGGTTCATTGGACCCAACTCTTTAAAAACCAGCATACCTAGTTTGGCCCAGAGAATTGCTACCAGCCAGTGCAGTATAATGGAGAGATTATCTGACTGGGACACTCTAGGAGACTCAGGCTCTAATTTCCACTATGCCATGCTTGCTTCAATACCATGAGTATTGCCTCTTGACCTAACCTATCTTACAGAATTCTTGTGAGGAAGGATCAGTCTTGTATGCTGCTCTGTGCTGCTTGGAAGAAGGGCCAGACAACATTGTACTTGACAGACAGGCAACATTTTGGTGTACCTGTGTGGTGTTGGAAAATGACACATTGCCCCTATTCTCATCCTGCCAGTTCATTATGCAGAAAACGCATGTCGCAACAACCAATTCCAAAGATAACTTACATAACAAAGTACAATTCTTTTCTATGTCCTTCCCAGGCTTGGCACATATGCCAAGAATAAGCACCGGAAATACAGAATAGATTTTATTTTAAAATTGCAAATTTGAAACCATGAACTCTACAACACACAATGAGAGGGAGGCTGCCCACAGCAGAGGTGTGCCCCCAAATGTTGCTATCAGTAGGAAACCTAAAACTCTCTTTATATTCCTAGACCAAATTCCAGTAGCTCATTAGCATTCTGTCTTGGAGTTAAATCCTCTTGCCTTGCTCAAGTCAATGGGAGTTTCATCTGAAATAAGAGCTGATTGACTTTAGCCCTCCAGGATCTATTATTTTCCATTAAAAACACCTAGCAAGCGAGGCGGTGCTTGTGAGAATTCGGCACCGTGCTGGTGCAGTGAGCTCACTGCTTTCCAGCAAGCCATATTCACAGCCCCTAATACCTTCAACATATCATAATCATTTTGAAAGCTTCAACACATGTCTTCTAATGGTGTCACTCTATATAATGAGATATGCAAATTAGAGTGTTATAGAGAGTCTTAATTGCATTATATCATTCAGAGTTGTAAATGTTCAGCTAGTTACTGTCCAGGTAGAGCAATGAACAGGGAGAGGGAGGGAGGAGAAAGAAAAAGAAGAAATATTATCTTTTTTTGCTGTCTGACCCCCAAATTAAATAGGCTTCCATTACTAATAGGCATATTAATATGCTCCTCAGACACAATTGCAACAGTAGGTAAACACACAAGGCCTCAGGAGAAGCATCCTCTTTGCCTGAAAAATGCTTTCTGAATCCTAGCTTTGGTGTTTGGGGTTCTTTAGGCCCCATTTCATCCATTGTTTTAAGCCAATTGTCGACCCCCGAGGAAGGAAGCTTAGATCAAATACAGTTTGGCAGGTAAAGGGCATGTTAGAAATAGCATAAGCACACTCGCTGAAGGGGTAGGAGACGCAGTTGCAGAAGGAAAAAAACCCTTTCCTTGCCATGCTGAGGAAAAATCTTCCCAAACAAAAATCTCTCTTCTTCCTCCCAGCAATGGAGCTTACATGAAACTTCTTTTTGACAATTCTAGGAAGTGGAAATGCACTGGTATGGGCTACTGCTAAATGTAAAGGCATTCTGCTACCGCTGTAGCCAGCTAGACCCTGCAAAATTTTGAGTTGTTGGTGGTTTTTTTAAGGACCAGGATTGATTTTTTTTTCATGAACAAATTTAGTGGCGGGGTTCAGGCCGAACTAGGGCACTATCACCTGCTCCAGAAGGAAGCTACTCTGCAGGGGCATGGGTATGTTTCTTGGAATATATTTTTATTACACAAGAGGTATTGCTCAAGCAGAAAGGAGTGTTGTTAAAGGAGGAGTGAGGATAAAGGACTAAGACCAATGGATTCTGAAAGAGATGGGGGGTTACTTACACAACTAGCAGGAATAACCTCAAGAAGCAGAAAACACTAATTTAATAAATAGCTTTGTTTTATCTAGGACTGCTGTCATGTTATCTTTATATGTTCTCATCCTCAACAGCACAATTTTTATTCCATGAGGAAGAAAAATGACATCACACACCATCACACAACATTATTTCCGCCTCTGGGCCTTTCTCTTGTTGGTTTGGAGAGCAAGGGTAGGCCCATCAGTGGGAGCTCTGTTCTCCTGCCAGAAGGACCTTAAAGACTAACCAACTTTATTGTAGCATAAGCTTTCAAGAATCACAGTTCTCTTCATCTCCTCATCTGACAAAGAGAACTGTGATTCTCAAAAGCTTATGCTACAATAAAGTTGGTTAGTCTTTAAGGTACTACTGGACTCTTTACTATTTTGCTACTGAAGACTAACACGGCTTACTCCTCTGAATCTCCTGCTAGAAGGGGATACCTGTCAAACCAAGAAGGCTACTCCGGGAACAACAACCAACTGTCCAAGAGCAAAATCTTCCCTGAGTTAAAGAATATCAACAAAGCTATCAACTGGTTCTTATGATTTTTTACAAATTTTTATGTACTAAAGTGCCAAAGTGCACTTTACACTTTATATACATACATACAAACATTAAGAAGTCACAAAAATATGAAGTTACAAAAATATGAATTACATTCCATATTGTATTTTTGTAACTTCTTAATTTGTAAGAATTTATTGATATATTTATAGTGAGGAATAGATTAATACAGTACATGGTTAATTAGATTATAAATAGAAATATATGATATAATAGTGAAGCACTTTTTTCACTTTGGTACTTTAGTATGTAAAAATTTGTAAAAAAAATCATAAGAACCAGTTGATAGTTTTGTTGATATTCTTTAACTCCAGGAAGATTTTGCTCTTGGATAGTCAGAAAGGGACACTCAGCAACCCTAAGCAAAACCACTGTATGGAAAGACCCTTGTATCAGTTCTGGGCTTACTCAAGTTTCCTTTCTTTAAAATATGAATATATTAGTTACTTTCCTACAAAAAAAATATTCAAAGAGGGAGAGTAATAAAACAATAAAATCCAATATGAAAACCAATTGAAACATGAAATAAATTCGGAAGGAAGGACAGTTCTGGGAGTGAGGCTCTAGTCTAGTGCCAAGTAGGGCCCTAGCTCAAGTTTGACTGCAGCTGATGCCCTTGAAACTTTTGTTTGATTTAACAAACAGATAATACTAATACTAATACTTCTCATTATAGTATTTATTTGTTAATAAAACATTTATACCAGTAGTCCCTTAATATTAATTTTTTTAGTCTATAAATTTTATCACTGACTTGTGTATATGTTTTCTCCAAAATTTTGCATCATTTTATTATACAATGTTCTGTTTCAGTGTCATATCATAATAACATTTTATAAATTTTTCCTAACAGGTGTATTAAATCTCCAGTGATTATTTGTTTAGAGGTGGTTTTCTTTCTTAGTTGCCCTCCTTCTTTGGCTATTTGTTCTTTCAATGTAGAGACCATTTGATGATAGAACAACCACAAAATATTTTTTGTCCTTCTTAAACTATTCTTGAACCACCTTCTTGGTCCATCATATATTCATTGGTAATATGGTCAATTTTTTTTTTTTAGGTTCAAAAGGTAACTGAAGGTTTATTAACAGAAGGTTAAAATCAAAAGGCAGGTAGGCAGATGTTTGAACTGACGTAACAGAAAGGTTTTTATATAGTGTTGCCAAGGAGCCCCCCTCTCCTGCTCCAAGGCCTGCAATGAACTGGGTCAGTTTCCTGCGTTGCTGTTTAAAGACACACTAAAGACCTATTTCCTGACGACCCTACACATGTGAACTCTACTACGCGTGTCTGTCTCCTGCCTGCATCGTTATCTGCTATAGACTATGCCTATTCCTGTCTCTGCTAGGGACTAAAGCTATGGACTAAAGCTACACTAAAGACTCTCTTCTGGGCAGCACTGCCCATGCCAGTATCCTGACTTTCCTGCGTGTCTGGACTCCAATACACATGTCTGTTTCCTGCCAGTTTATTATCTACCACGGACTGTGCCTGTCTCCTATCTCTGCTATGGACTGTGTTGTACGTGCTGTTTCCTCCCTCCATAGAAGCCTGCCTCGCCTGGGCCCCAAGCCGGGCTGTTAGCAGCCAGGTGCCAGCCAGAGAGACCTCCAGTGAGCCTGACCAGGCACCCCCTGGCCAGTTCCTGTCTGGAGCCTCCCGCGGGCCGGTCACCCAGCTTGCCCTCGCTACCGGGCAACCTACTAGCAAGCCCCAGCCAAGCCCAGCCGGCAGCCATGTTCCCAGGCAGCCAGAAGACCAGCCTGAACAGCCTGCTGAGGGAAGCCATTTCAGAGAAGCGAACAGACCATGTCCGCAGCAGCAAGCCTCACCCTGCTCTGCATATCTTAACAGCCACCCCGGAGAAGGAGCTAAGTGCTGACCATCCCAAGCACTTAGCGAATGCATCTCAAAGCAGCCTCTGCATTCCAGAGATGATGACGTCGAGACAAGCCCTGTCCGCTGGAACATCCATTCAACACGCCCGGATCTCCCCCTCCCTCCTTTGTCCCCTCTTCCCAAGGTGTCACAATAATATAATCAGATTCCTAAAGTGGCCCATCTAGGGTAGTTGTAGAACCATTAAAACCTTTGTTTCACCCATGAGAACCACTAGGAACTGCACCAGCCCCAGGGTACGTTTTGGGGTATTTAAGCTGGTCTCCCAGGCCACATGGCACGCGTGCCATTCCTATCCAGACTCCTTGCTGTCACTCTATCCCGGATCTAGTGCAGGCATTAGACCACCTCATCTCGCTGCTACGTCTTTGCTCCGCTTCAGGATTGTGAGTATACCCAACTTCATCGCTCTCAAGTGGGCTACCCCGCTAATGCAACCGTCTCTATTTTCCTACTCTGTTTTCCTAGCTCTTGTGTGTAACCTTGTATGCGTGTGCTAGTTCAGGCATACGCCACATTATTTAGTAAAGCACGTTGTATCTTTATTTAGTCTGCCTCTTTATTGCATGAGGGTCTGGAGAGGGACCCCGGTATATATTGCTTAAAAGATCCATACTAAATTTAGTTCCAGACTGCTAGCTAATTCCCCATTCAAATAGAGCAGTTCTGGTAACAACAGCAACTTCACTGGTGTGAGGCACAAAACACTTGGTTTAACACTAGGTTGCTGGCTTCTTTCAGAGGTTGATATTGCTTCACGTTTCCCTTTTAAGGCACAGACACAGCACAACTTTCCCTCCTCTCCAGACTTAAGGGTGCTCCACTGAGAGCCTCACTACAAGTGACATCTTTCACGTGAACGGCACTTGATCATTTTCGCAAGTCTTTCTGAGTACTGAAGTCCCTCTCCCACACCCCTTTTCCTTCTGTTCCTTCCCCACAGTTGCAGCGGGCAGCTTAGGGAGGGGGGGGAATACTCTAGAGAAAGCTAAGAAAGTTGCAGCTGCCCGCCCCCAAAGATCATTGAGATCAGGCTTGCGACTAGAGAAACGATTTGCAAACGGAGGCTTTCTCTGACTTTTAAGGCAGCAATCCTAACAGTTCTAACAGAGAGGGGAGGGCTTCACCGACATGTCAGCTTTCTCTAGAGCATTCCCCACCCCCCCCAGCAAGACGATTTGCAAAAGCTGCTGTCGAAGGCTTTCTCCGTCTCTTCGGGCAGCTGTGCTAATGGAGAGGGGAAGGAACAGAAGGAAAAGGGGTGTGGGAGAGGGACTTCAGTACCCAGAAAGACTTGCGAAAATGATCAAGTGCCATTCGCGTGAAAGATGTCACTTGTAGCGAGGCTCTGAGACAAACCCTTCCTAGATACTGGGCAGGCGTTATAGTTATGAGCTACATAGCCAGTTTGGTGTAGTGGTTAAGAGCACGGGACTCTAATCTGGAGAGCCGGGTTTGATTCCCTACTCCTCCACAAAGCCAGCTGGGTGACCTTGGGCGAGTCACAGTTCTCTTGAGCTCTCTTAGCCCCACCCACCTCACAGGGTGATTGTTGTGGGGTAATAATAACACTTTGTAAACCGCTCTGAGTGGGCATTAAGTTGTCCTGAAGGGCGGTATATAAATCGAATGTTATTATTATTATTATTACATATAACCCTGTTCCTGGCACTGAAGGGGAGACTCCTCTCTACCCACTTCCTTGGCCCTCTATAATTCCCAGATCTTGTGAGTCTAAGTAGGAGTTAGTGCTGGTTTTTCCCACTTTAGTCTGAGAACTGACAGTGCTTCACAAACATTATTTCCTCTCACAGAGGATTCTCTGGCTGACCCTCTCTGGTCTAAAGCCAGGCTCCAACTCTCTTTCACTCTCTGGTTTTCTCTCCAACTCTCACTGACAGCTTCCTCAATGTTCCATCCCCAACTGCCATTTCAGGCCAACCCCATGCCGGGGGGGAAAGGAAAAATTTCTTTCTTGTATATTATCACAATACACATCTACTGGGGATGTCAGTGGCGAGGTTGACGGACTAATTTTATTTCTGCATTGAAACTATATTCTTAATAGACCATGGCCGTCGTCACACGGCCATAAATTTAGCGCCAAACTAGCGCCATCTCCTGCTGAATGCTCACCTTATTCCAGTTCTCTTGCGATTTTGCCATTCTCCCCAATTCACGCTTTGTGACTCTTTATGTCGTCTTTATCCACTTCCATGTGAATGCCCTGGATCGACTATGAACGCTTTGCAACACCAAAACGCTCACTCTCCCCGATCATATGTCTCACCTAACACTGATTCTCCTGCCCTACACTCCCACAAGCCCCAGCGCGACCCACAATTAAGCCTCAAAGTAATTTTTAAAAAAAAAACGTCAGCCTCATAGTGCTATAGCACTATTCTGCCAAGGGCAGGAAACCTCTGCTACCTATCACAGTTGGCTTTTGAGTTGGCCCAGCACAACATTGGTATAATAGAAGAGTGATATAGCGCAAATATGTGAAACATTTTTTTTAAAAAGGTCCGGATTTTTAGGGTCCCATTTCCAGAGGCACTTTGACTGACCATCGAATTGTGCTTTTCCCTTTTAATGTGACTGACTGGAAGCACAAGCAGTCATCAAAAGATGGGAGAATCTGTTCCAATAATGATAACAGAAGAAACAATTTCTAGTGCAAAACTAACGAAATAAGGGCCCGTGTGACAACGGCCATGTCTCGATATATGAATACTATCTTGTTTTTTAATTGTTTTTAATGATTTCTTAATTCATAAATAGTTATGTATTCCTTCTTTAATATAAATTGTCTCCATTTTAACATTCCTTTGATTTGAATTTATAATCGACTCTGACACCCACACTAGTGAGGCTGCTTGGCAATATAATTTGATACAGCTAAGCCTCCTCTCTTTTTTTTCCATCCTGTAATACTTTAAATCTTATTCTTGGCTTTCTTCCTCCCCATACAAAATTATTAATCAGACCCTTCTGACAAATTTACTAGACTTAAACCATCACTATTTCCTCTGAAGTGCAAGAACATCTTTCTAAAATACATTTTAAAAAAAATGGGTAACTTGTAACTAGCTACCATCATTTAGCCAAGATCAAGCGTGGAGCCCATTTAATAATATCTTCAGTGGCCTCTGTCTAAAAGATTATTCTTTGCATTTGCAGGGCACTGACTCAGTAATCAAACAGGTCCTTTCCATTTCTGACTTCCATTAGCCTATGAATTAAAACAAAAGTACCATTAACCAATCTTAATTGTGGGGAAAGCCTTTGACACATCAGACTAACTATTGTCATGGTGTGGGATAACCCCTAAAATTACAACATATTGAAGCAATTGACAATAAAGCTATCATTCTGCCAGAACATTAACCTATGATTAAATTCCAAAGAACATGGAGAAGCCATTTCAAAAAAGGTTTTAAAAAACGAGTTTTACACAGGCATTTTTTCTTTATCTCAGAATGGTAGATGTGGCCCTCATTCATGCTACCACCCACCAAAAAACTTCCCTGCCCTGGTTTGGGGCTTCACGGGCAGTTAAGGGCAGTCACAACTCGCCACCCATCTAGTCACTATTTATCAGGCAGAGAGTTCTGACCCAAAGACATCCAAGGTCCCCTCTCTCCTCTTCCACAGACAGGGCAGCCAGTTCCCCAAATTCACTACCTCTCACCCAGCTACTGCCCAGGGCTATTGGAATAAGGGAACTCAGTATTTATTTTCTATATACACTGCCACCATTTAGTTAACTAGGCACATTTGACGTTTGTGTGTGTGTTATTTCCCCTCAGCCGACAACTTCCAGTCAGCCAATGTTAAACAGAAAAAGAAACACTTTTATTTGCAAGAGGTATAATGCAGGAGTGAACAATTCAGACACACAGATACATTGTCCTTCAGATGTAAGCTTATAACCACACTTTCTCATAACTAGCAGATGGTTAAAATGACCTTTTCCACATGTGGGTTTTCTGAATATTCCTCCTGCAAAGATCGGATCCACTTTGGGCTTCTGTAATTCCGCACTTGAGTGAGTCGAACCAAACTGGTGTCTGGTTACTGTCTGTTTTTTATTTCTGCGCTTAGAAAAAGCCCTGTTTCAACTGTGGACTTTTTGGGACAGATGATGTCAGTGGTTTTGTCAGTGTGGCTTTTATTTTATTCATGCAGTATAATGTTGTACCATTGGAACATTAGAGGAGGTTGTGGTTAACCTCTGCCTTACCTTGTACTTGTCTGTCAATGATTGGACAATGTTATTTGAGCTCCAAATTTAACAATATTTCTCTGTGTTATTTGACTGAAGTGTTTTGGAGGGAAACTTTAAAATTTGCAACTTAATTTTTTTTAAGACAGTAATGTTACAATGTTGCAACACTGGGCTGAACTAAAAAAACGTAGGAAACACAGAGACTCCTGCATAAAATGTTTTTCTAAATAGCTTGTGTGGATGAGAAGATTATTTACTTCCTACTGCTAAGGTTAGCATGCACATAAACAATGATGATGTTTCTTTGTGTTGATTGGCTGACGGATTCCAGAGGGAAACTTTATGATATTAAGCAGGATTCGGGGTTCTCGGCAGCTCCCCCCCCCCTCCACAAAGGTAGCAAGGGGGGAGTGTTTTCTTTAAACAACAATGTTGCAATGCTCTTGTTTTTAAAAAAAAATAAAATTTGAGAGGGAGGCTGAACTAAAATATACAGGAAACAGAAGAAATTCCTGTACAAAATATCATTCTAAATAGCTTGTGTTGGTGAGAAGACGATTTACATCATACCACTGAGGATAGTGTGCACACACAACACATATATTATGACAACATTCTATTTTTTTAAAGGATGAGGACTAAGAGTGGTGGAGGAAGAAAGGGAGGAAAGGGTGTGATTACACATTGCTGTTCAACCAATCAGGACACCAGAGGGATAAAGGAGAGGGAAAGACAGGGTTTACACCAAGAAAGCACACTAACAATGTAATTCTAAGCAGAGTCACTCAAATCTAAGCCCATTGATTTCAATTGGCTTAGACTAGAGTAACTCTGCTTAGAATTGCACTGTAACTGTCCTAATGTATTTCAACTGTCCCAAGCCCCAGTATTCCATTAGCTCTCATTGGTTCTTCTCTGGGAGAGGCAGAGCTGGAACTGATCCTATCTGGCATAGTAGGATATTTTATTTAAACTCAATGGGAAACCCACCACAATTGAATAAGTATGTTTCAGTCTCCATCCCCAGATAAGCCATCCTCCAATGGCAAGTTCAGTTAAAATGGAAGAAGAATCCTCCAGACTAAGGAAGTCTACCAGCAGCCAAGACTCCATTTTCTTATCTTTTGATGGTACTGTACAATTGTAAGTTGGCTGCTATTGCTTCTGCTGCTTCTCAGCACTAGCTGGCAATTGTAGAATGGAGTGTGACAGCCGGCTGTACAGTTACACACACACATGTACAGCTGTGCTAACACAAAGAAAAGCAGGCATGGAGGACATCTGCTTCTCCTGTCCCAGTCTCCGTTGCTCGAGAAAAGTTGCCAGTGAGGCCTAACTGTGCCAAATCATGTGGCCGAAGGCTTTTTGATGTGGACAAACATCCAGTGGGGACTACAAGGAAACTAAAATTGATTTCTGCTTATGATCCTAGTGGGCTTTTGAAAACAAACCTTTTAAATTAACAGGAGGTGGTAGGATGAGAAGTACGGAGTTGGGGTTGTTTTTTCTGGGATTTTCCCCCCTGCAGTTCTTTCAGTAATGCTTTCATTTTTTTCATGAAAAAAAGGAAAGGAAAAGTCCATTTTCATGGCTTTTTTCTAACTTTGCAAGCAAACAGTCCTTCCATCGCGATATCTGATCTCAGCTTGAAACACATTATTGAACTAAAGCCCTCACCCTGAACAGAGACTCGCACAATTCAATAGGGCACAAGGCCCCGAGCAATTAATTTTTTGCAAGTTTTTCTGCTCAGCAATTATGGTGTGAGGGGTTTTCCAAAACGCATTTTCTGGTTTTTTGTGTTGTGTTATTTTAAGACTTAAAGAAAAAAGCTATATTCTGCTTCAAAGTGAACTTAGTCACTTACTATGGTATAAAGGAAAGCAACTAATTTATTTTGCAGCATTGCTTGACTTTCATCAAACACACATAGAAGTTCTCTGCTAACCATAACCTAGTGATACCTTCGAAGCCCAAAGGCTTCAAATAGAACAAATCCTAATAATCTCACATCTTTACTTTATCACTCTTGCAACAGTAGAGCCCTAAACCCACCCCGGCTAAGCCATAGGATGGTATGTGCACAACAGAAGCTTTGTGGTCCAGATTTTGTGAGGACAGGCAGTTGTCAATTTGGCTGAGACAAAAATTTCATGCAGGCCCAATGGGGAAAAAAACAGGAATAGGATAGGCTAATGACAGGAAAGCTGATTAGAAGGAGATTCCCAAAAGAAAATGTAAGGTAGAAAAGGACAGAGGAGCCGCAAGTGCTGGAATGATGCATGGAAACTTGAGGGAACAAGTTGGAGTTTACCTAGGTTGAAGGAAGCTGCTTGTGGACTATGATCTAGGGACCTGAGAAAGATGCTGGTCAACCAATTCTTTATTTGCAAGCTTTTAATTCAATTTAATTTCTTGTATCTGGGAGACCCAGAGTTAAAACCTTCACTCTGTTCTGGAAGCTCACTTGGTGACCATGGATCTGTTATGCTCTCTCTCAGCCTAACCTACCTGACAGGCTTGTTGTGAAAATGAAATGGAGAAGGGGAGAATATTAAAAGCCACTTTGGGTACTCACTGGGAAGAAAAGTAGGATAAAAATCAAGTAAATAAACAACAAGGGACAAGGGAGACCCGATAGATATTGTTTATCTTGACTTCCAGAAAGCTTTTGACAAAGTTCCTCATCAAAGGCTCCTAAGTAAGCTCAGTAGCTATGGGATAAAGGGCCAAGTCCTCTTGTGGATCGAAAACTGGCTAATTAATAGGAAACAGAGAGTGAGCATAAACGGGCACTTCTCACAGTGGAGGGTGGTGAGCAGTGGGGTGCCACAGGGGTCGGTATTGGGTCCAATGCTTTTTAACTTGTTTATTAATGATTTGGAATTGGGATTAAGCAGTGAAGTGGCTAAATTTGCAGATGACACGAAATTGTTCAGGGTGGTGAAAGCCAGAGAGGATTGTGAGGCACTCCAAAGGGATCTGTCAAGGCTAGAAGAGTGGGCATCCATGTGGCAAATGAGGTTCAATGTAGCCAAGTGCAAAGTAATGCACATTGGAACCAAAAATCCAAAATATAAATACAAGTTGATGGGGTCTGAACTGGCGGAGACTGACCAAGAGAGAGATCTTGGAGTCATGATAGATAACTCACTAAAAACGTCAGCACAGTGTGCGACTGCCATAAAAAAAGCTAATGCTATGCTAGGGGTTATTAGGAAAGGGATTGAAAACAAATCAGCCGGTATCATAATGCCTCTGTATAAATCGATGGTGAGGCCTCATTTGGAGTACTGTGTACAGTTCTGGTCGCCACACCTTAAAAAAGATATCATAGCACTGGAAAAAGTACAGAGAAGGGCAACTAAAATGATTAAAGGGTTGGAACACTTTCCCTATGAGGAAAGATTGAGGCGCTTGGGGCTCTTTAGCCTGGAGAAAAGACGACTGAGGGGAGACATGATAGAGGTTTACAAGATAATGCACGGGATAGAGAAGGTCGAGAAAGATGTGTTTTTCTCCCTTTCTCACAATACAAGAACTCGTGGGCACTCTATGAAATTATTGAGCAGTCGGGTTAGAACAGATAGAAGAAAATACTACTTTACACAAAGGGTGATAAACACATGGAATTCGTTGCCACAGGAGGTGGTGGCAGCTACAAGCATTGCCAGCTTCAAGAGGGGACTGGACAAATATATGGAGCAGAGGTCCATCAGTGGCTATTAGCCACAGGAGATAGATGGTATTCTCTTTGTGGGGAGGTGGTGCTCTGTTGTCTTGGTGCTGGAAGGAAGGCAGTGGGAGGGCTTCTGGTGTCCTGGCCTCACTGACAGTCCTTTAGATGGCACTGGATTTCTAGCCACTGTGTGTGACAGAATGTTGGACTGGATGGGCCACTGGCCTGATCCAACATGGCTTTGCTTATGTTCTTATGTTCTTAACAGAAAATTCCAGTTGAAATATACTATAGGAATACTTGGTTATATTTCCAGACTGCAATAATGATTGATTGATCTTAGTAGTAGTAGTAGTAGTAGTAGTAGTAGTAGTAGTAGTAGTAGTAGTAGTAGTAGTAGTAGTAGTATAGGGCCAAAGGCCATTAAAAGTGGGGCATAAAAGGAACTTAAGAAAACAGCAACAAAATGGCATTAGACTTGATAAAATCAGTTAATAGATTACAGGATAGTAACAATGATTCATTGGCTTTAGGATCTGAGTCCAGTGGAACATTAGAGACCAAAAAAATTGTCAGAGTGTAAGGTTTTAAAAGTCAGAGCTCTTTGAAGAAGGGAGATTTTGTTTGTCTCTAAGAGTGGAACCACACAAGATGCACAGGCACATGTTAGATCCTGCAAAGATCCCTGGGAAATGTAGTCTTTTTAAAAATACATATGTTTTTTATTTTAAATTGTAAGAATGTACAAGAACAGTCAAAAGTATACAAAGTTAAACATTCAAAATCATGTATTTACAAGCTAAGTAGAACATCAAAACAACTCTAGATTTAACAAGTTGTTTAGTATAATCATCCTTTGACGGAAATGTAGTCTTTTAAAAAAAACCTGGTCGTTCAATGTGATTCTCAGCTGGGGAGAATTGCAACTGGAGCGGCTTTCTCTCTCTCTCGCGCTCAAAAATTCTCTGTGAACTTGGGATGGGGTGGGGGGGGAGCAACATAACAAAAGGCAGGAAAAATCAAGGTGTTTTGTGAGCGAGAGAGAAACCCAGTCTCTCGCATTCTTCTTCTCTCAGCAGGGAATCACAGTGCAGATCCCGCCCCCTGCCCCATCTCTGAGCTTGATGGAAAACCAAAGCAAGTGGATTTTTGAAAGACAAAATCTCTCTAGTCAAGCAGCAGTTCTTTTTAAGAAAATTCACTCAGCTCAGTTTTCCTCCAGGAGCTTGAAGGGGGGAGGGCGGGTAAGACCGCTGCTCCCAGGGAAGCTTGTGCAACCCAACCTGTGCTCTTCACATGTAATTCGTCTCGTGTGTTTCCACCCGAAGGCACCACTGGACTCAACTTCTACAGCAGATCAACATGGCTACCCACCTAAAACTATCCCAACTGAACTTAGTAGAAGCAGTAGTAGCAGTAGTAATTATTGTAGAGTGCCAAATCCCAATACAAGTAGAACAGAAAAAGTCAGAGAGAGTCAGAGTTTCGGAAGAAGGGAGCTCTTGTTGGTCTCTAGACTCAGATCCTGCTGTTCTACTGCAGATCAACACACTACCCACATAAAACTATCCTGATTAATCTTAGAAGTCATAGCAGAAGCAATAGTAGCAGCTAGTGTATAGGATGGAACACCATTATAAGCAGGATACATAAAAAAATTTAGCAAGAAAATAATTTTAGATTTGCTACAATCAGTTCAAAGATTTCCAGATGGCAACGATGATTGACTGATTGATTTTAGCAGCAGCAGTTATCACAGAGGGCCAAAGGCCATTACAACTACGACCGAAAAATCAGAGAGTTGGAGTCTCTGAAAGAGGGAGCTCTTGTTGGTCTCTCAGGGGACACTGAACTGAAATCCTGCTGTTCTCCTGCAAACCAACACAGCTACCCATCAAAAACTATTCTGATTGGCCTTAGCAACAGCAGCAGCAGCAGCAGCAGTAGGGGTAGTTTTTGTAGCGAGCCAAAAACCCTGACAAGAAAAGTCAGAGAGAGTCAAAGTCTCTGAAGAAGGGAGCTCTTGTTGGTCTCTCAAGCGCCAGTCTGGAATCAAATGCTGTGGTTCTAATATTGATCAGCATGGCAATCCACAATTACCATGATCAATCTTAGCAGCAGTAGTAGTTGCTACTGTATAGGGCCAAATGCCATTACAAATAGGACAGAAAAGAAACTTACACCAAAAGAGAGAAAATAACTTCAGATTTGCTACAATTAGTTCATAAATTTTGAGACGGCAACAATGATTGATGGTCCTTTATGGCAGTGGTAGTAATAGTAGTCGTACTAGAAGCAGTCATTGTCGAGGGTGAAGGCCATTACAGGTGGGACAGAAATGTCAGAGTCTGTGACGAAGCGAGCTCTTGATAGTTTCTCATGCACCACTAGACTTTTAGATGGGTAGTCATGTTGATCTGCTCTAGAACAGCTGGAGCTGAGTCCAGTGGCAGCTTCGAGGTCAACAAGAGCTGCCTTCTTCAGAGACTCTTACTCTCTCAGACTGTTCTGTAAATGGCCATTGGCTGTCTATGATTGCTGCTGCTGCTGCTAAAATTAAACAGCCGCTGTTGCCATCTGGAAATCTATGAACTGATGGTAGAAAATTTAAAATGATTTTCTTGCTCTTTGCGTAAGTTTCTTTTCTGTCCTACATATAATGACCATTGGCCCTATACAGTAACTACCACTACTGCTACCACTACTACTACTAAGGTCAATCATGATAGGTTTATGTGGGTTACCATGTTGGTCTGCAGGCAAATAGCCGGATTTTAACCCAGTGACACCTGAGAGACCAGCAAGAGCGCACTTCTTCAGAGAATCTGACTCTGATTTTTCTGTCCTACTTGTAATGGCCATTGTCCCCACTATTGTTGCTGCTGCTGCTGCTGTCAATTGTGGTCGTTTTTGGTGCTGTGTTGGTCGGCAGGAGAACAGCAGGATTTGTCATCTGTATGTAAACAACAAATGTTGGGCTACTCTGTGCTGCTGTTATCTTTATTTCACGTGTTTATATCATGTTTACTTTTCTTAATATTAGTATTATCTGAAAAACCAAAACATTTTTTAAAAAGAAGCTACTTCTGAATATTCACAGGGAGAGGGGACATTTTATTATTATGCCTGTCTCTTTGATTAGTCCAGAAGATGTACTCTTCAAACTCCAATAAACTACAAAATGTGGACCACTATTTCTAGCCAATTTTACTATTAAGCGAATAATCCACTGGCCACTCACCCAAGCATAGTCTCCTTAAGAGCAAGATTTCCACTTTAACATTAGGATCTCAAAGACTTTTTTACCACTTCGAATTCCTGTCGTCAAAGAAATGAGATTAGGTACATTAATGAGAGATGTTTATTTGGAATCCTGCAACTGCAATCAGAACACATATTTAATCTAAGAACAACTTGGACAGAAATCTAATAGCACTTGAGAGCAACAACACTGTCAATTAAAGTGGATTATAGACAACTTCCTCCTCCTTTGAACCGCTCTTAGTATGTCTGCAATATTGTACTTCTCATCCTGATTTCTTTTTTGCAGATAAACCTGTGTTATTTGTGTCTTTTGTTACTTTAGATAGGGTTATTTTCAGTTTCATATCAATCCAAAAAACTTTTCTATCACGTAAGTTCATTATATCCTGAAGCATCCAAACTAAGGTGGAGAAAATGGTCCTTGAATACATGCAGTTTCTTCTACGGAAGAAGCATAAGGTTTTTTAAATTGGCCGGTACCAGAGGCACTCATTCTAATCAGGCAAGTGTAGGACTTCCAAAAGTGCCATCTAAATATTGTCTTGCAATCTGATCCTTTAATGCCAATGGACTACTTAATTTAGGCAAGAAAACAAAACAAAACACCCCACGTAGGCAATACATTTGGCTGAAAACTAGAGGTGGATGTATGATCCCAGTCCTCAGGCCTCTAAAGCTGAACGTGTTGGAGCAGTGATGTGTTCAGACTCCAGGGAGAAAGTGCAGACTAAACTGCTGGTAGAACATTCAGCAGCAAGACCATGAAACAAAGCAACCTTGACATCCTTGCAAATGAAAGCAACTCACCTGCCCTTCCACCTGGAGGTAAGGAGCTGTCATGACAACTGACAACTAGTACAGAGAGATAAGAACAGGAGAAAGATCTGGGACAAAGAATGTCAAACCTTACCAAGGCAGGGATATTTCTTAAGGAGAATAACATTTTTAAAAATGACCCTAGAGAATTAGCAAAGCCAAGATCAAAGGAAATAAACTGAAATACATCAGCCTTGAGAAATAAACTGAAATATTGAGAATTACTGGCTGGACTTTTCACCAGTAATTCAGTATATTGGAAAGGTGAATGGCATTTCCACTTCAAATCAAAAATCTTGAATAAACGTTTATTTTAAGGAGTAAGAGTATCCTTGTAAACCTTTGGCTGCTCAGGATACAGACAGTTCTTTTCCAGCTTATTCCTGTGCTGTAGGAGACTCAGTGTTCAACTACAGATTCACCAGTGATGTGCAATTTCCCCCTTTATTTATTTTATTACATTTCTATTCCACCTCTCCGTGAACGGGCTCAGGGTGGATTACAGTTAAAATATAACCACAGTACAGCAAAGATTTACAAAGTCATAAAATCATATTAAAATCACAGTTTACATATATATAGTTAAAATAGTTTACCATCAACAGTTTATTATTATTAACAATACTGTGCATACATAGTTATGTAACTGTCACAAGCAGCGATTGAATGGTAACTGTGCCATCTCAGATAACAAGGCTCTATTTTTATATTCGAAATACGCAAATCTGCTGCCTTCTCACATCCAAAATGGATCACAACTTTTGTTCAGTTGTTTAAAGCAGCATACATGCTTGTTCCCATAACAAAGTCATCCCCCATTACATTTGTTGTGCTGTTGCTCCTACTAAGAGGCAGCCCAAAGAAATTAGAATCTATATAAGCTAAGCTTGTAGCCACAATTGCTGTTGACCTTGGTTTTCCTTGAGACCACATTCTTAAGAAAGCCCACTATCTTGTGACGATTCTGAGTGAGCATCCATGTTGCAAACACCAGAGATATGATTTCAGACTTTGGAATTCAGAGGTATACCATTTTTGGTCCGGAATATTCTAGTGCTGTTGACCTTTAAGGCACAGCACAAGATTTATCTGTTTTTCCAAGCTTCTTGGAACAGTTAAAAGACAAAAGAAATTGGAAGGATTTTCCCCTCTCTTACTTGATGACTCCTGGACTTTATTCTATCATGGGTCTGAGTATGATTTAGATTTATACCAAGGATTAGTATATATAGTTTTAACCAATGATAGAAAAGTATCTTTTTTACCAGGGCTTTTTTTCAGTTGGTACGCAGTGGAACAGAGTTTCGGCACCTCTTGAAAAAGGTGACATAGCCAGTGGCCCCGCCCCTGATCTCCAGACAGAGGGGAGTTTAGATTGCCCTCCATGCCATGCGGCGATTTAAACTAAAAAAACTCCCCCCTTGTTCCAGCTGACCCAAAGTAACGTCATTGTGTGGTCCCGAGTTCCACCACTGAGTTCCACCACCTCTTTTCCCAGAAAAAAAAGCCCTGATTTTTACAAAGCTTGAAAACCTGAAATTGTATGGTGAGCAGGTATCAGTCATGTTGATGTAGGTTAACTGAATGGAGGCTAGACTGAAGTTATCAGGACTGTTGCAGGACATTTTACTTCAGAGCAGAGATTTGAACTCCAATCTTCCCTGTCCAGGAACCATGTAACAATATATGTTGAAGAGGCACAGGGAACCTTGACCTATTACCACATCTGAACATTTGCTCTGCCTCTTTTGCAAGCCTGGGTATAACCAGAGGCACGAGCCCTTGGCAACAGCCAAAGGGCTCTTAGCCCATAGCATGCAGTCCTTGGCCCTGATTGACCCAGGGCAGGAGATCCAAACCATCCTAGGAGTTCTAGTTTTCCCTATTTTGTTTGTCTGTCTAAATTTATATTGTTATGATTCCTCATGAGCTGCTTAGAGTCCCCAGTGGGGGGAAAAGCGGAATAGGAACAAATAATTGAAATTCCCTGGTTACTGCATATGCCAGAGAGCTGGTACTTTGTCAGAGCTTCCTGCGCTTCTATGAAATGCCCATTAGCATGTTTGAAGGCCCTGACAGAGATTTCATAAGATGGTTTAGCATGTACTGCTGAGAAGACTTTTTTAAAAAGTATGATTATCTCTCTTCTCCATATGCAATCTAACAATGAGGGAGGAAATGATCTGGATTCAGAGAGTTCACAGTTGGCCAACATTAATTTTTTAAAAATAGCTGAACTTGGAAATGTAAACATGATTCATAAATGAAGAAATGCTCAACATGACACAATGCATATCAACCTGCTTTCTGATTCAATGAAAAAGTTTGACGGACATTCCTACTTCATCTTTTTTAAAAAGTACACAAAGATCAGTTGTGAAATTGCTGGAAAGAGAGAGGAGACTAAACAAAAGACATAATGCTGTCTGTGCAACCCTAAACAGTTATACCTTCTACATTACAAACTGGGCACAGCGTGCCAAAAAGTTGCCCTGGTGATGAGTTTGACTAATAATATGGAGATGTCAAAAATATGTAAATACAAAATACATTGCTCTGGGGGAGGGGAAGGTGCAGGGATCATCTCAAAGTCTGTTCAGTTCTTTGAAATGCTGCTCACTGTTTCTGTAACCCTCGGTGCCAGCATTGCCTGGCAGCAAACAACTTTTATTTAGGAAAAGTGGGAAAAAGGAAATCAAGAACTGGTGAAGCACACCATACACAAAATGTCAAACCTGTCAAAACCTTCCTGAACACCATCTCACGCCACCCTACAACCACCTGCAAAGGTTAGCTACCGCTACTGCTTCAGTAGACGGAGATTTTGCAACCGTGTGTTATGTGTTAACGTAAGCCACGTGTATGGGTATAACGAGATGATCCTAGGTTTACAGCCCTTGCCAAAACTTCCAGAGCTGCCAAGAGCCATTGCTCAATGATACAAGCTTTGCCTGTAGAAGGACCTAGGATCAATCTTTGGCATTTCTAGTTAAAGTAATGATATACATTCGTGTGTCACCTGTGGCTCTTCTGAGCATTGTTCCCCAAAGTGGTAGCTGCCCCATGTTCCATCGAAGGCCATTGCCCTTGTGGTTGCTGGGTGTGTTGGCAGTCAGACCCTACTGTCACACTAGAAGGGCAGCTTATGGATAGGACATATTCCAAACCCCTACCTCAATGTCCCATAATGAGAGCCAGTTTGATATAATGGTGAAGAGCGCGGGCCTCTAATCTGGAGAGCCGGGTTTGATTTCCCACTCCTCTACTTGAAGCCAGCTGGGTGACCTTGGTTCAGTCACAGCTCTCTGAAGCTCTCTCAGCCCCACCCACCTCACAGGGTGTTTGTTGTGGGGATAATAATAACATACTTTTTAAACTTCTCTGAGTGGGCATTAAGTTGTCCTGAAGGGTGGTATATAAATCGAATGTTGTTGCTGTTGTTGTTGTTGTAGTAAGCACGAAAACACTTCCCAACCAGGCAGAACAGATGCCAGCCTCCTGTTTGGAGACTGGAAACTTATCAGAATGTGAATCACAATTGGGCTGATTGACTAGCTGCCCCCATGCTCTGAAGAGCAGCAGAGATAGCAAAGGCTTCCTGAGACACCTCCCTGCCTAATTCCATCAACACCTTCCTCTTCCACTTACCTAATCAAGGGCTATTCAACAAATCTGATAGTCTCCCCATCTGATAGTTACCAGGTGATCAAGCAATATTTTTACCTATAGTTCCTCCTAGATAAGCATATCTAGACTTTTTCAAAGTATTGCTCGCCTCTGGAGACAGCCATTAAGTTATTGTTCTTTTAGACAGGACATCAGTTTTGGTCCAGGACATGTTTTGCTCTATAACTGGGCTGTCCAGCCATGTGCCCAGCACGTATGCTCAGAATCCATGCCCAAACCCTTAGATATGTCTGAGCCTTCCCCTCTTCTCTCCGTGAAGTGCTGGTCATCTTTGCTGCTGCCTCCATGGAACCTTCCTCTTCAAGACTGGTAACCCTAGCCCTCCCTGAACCTGCTTTCCCATTTCCTCACTGTTTTCTTAGTTAGCCTTGTGTGTATGTTATGTATGTTTTCTTATGCTTGCCTTTTCTCTGTTAATAAAGAAACCTTTCCTGTTTGACATCTGCCTGTTTGTTTGAGAGTTCTCTAAGGAAGTGATCCTGGTATATATTGGTTGAAGATATCGCAGTTACCCTCTCTCACAGCATCTCCTTGAATGCTAATTCCCCCAACTCACAAAGAGACCCTCCCATTAGAGTAACAGGTGGTTTGCAGGTTTGCTCTTTGAGGAAATAGTAGGATGCATTGCAAACATGGCAAAAAAGCAATGCATGAATGAAACTAACATGTTAATCATGCAGGTACACTCATCAGGGAGCCAGGATTGGCCCTAGCTCCTGTCAACTGCACGCTCAGCTACAAACTCAGATGTGCTGCCATGTAAGATGTGGAACAGCACTGAGAAAAGCAAGCATTTCTTTTCATTTCCAAACTAACCAAACTTTTAAATAATATTAATTGGAAACTTACAGAACTTCATCTTTTTAACACTTCTATTTGAAAAAGCAGTTTCAGGAAGCAAATTGTGCAGCTTTGTTTCTAAGTCACCCATTGCAAGCTCTTAGAATAACTACAGACACTGTAGGGATTTTTTTAAAACCGAAGACAAGAAATAATACATGCAAAGATCTCTTAGGGTATCCAGTTCCTCAGGTAAATTAAGCTTAAATTAAATGTCAAAGAGGAACAAAATCTACTGAGGAAGCCAACACCTGACCCAGATTCACCATCTTTTGTCAAGGGTATAAATTCAAATTAGTTTTGGAAAATAATATATTTGGGCAACCCTATCACCCTTTCATACAAAACAAAAGAAGAGTAGACTCTCCACAGAGAAAGGCACCACTGTGTTTCAAGTTCCAGGACACTGTGCATCTCCAAGTAAGAACAAACATAGTCACTGGAAGAGAGATTCTCTGGTTTTGCAAAACATTAAGAATGTAAAGCATCTCCTGTACAGAAAAAATATCAAAACTCTTTTGACATTGTGGACATGGTTCCCCTTCCAGTGAGCTCACTGCATTCAGTGTTTCAGTCTGCTGAAATGTATATGTCTCACCTACCATTATCAACTGATGTGCTACCTTTTTTCCCCTGACAGAGCTCAGATGCTTTTAATACCTGCATTACTGGATCAGGTTAAAACTCAACCATTTTGGGAGGGGGGGAGTTGGAATCCAACAACCTGACAAGGTACTCACTCACTGCACTTCCTTGGAAGTCACTGGATGACTGCAGAGTAAGCAGCAATGAGGGGAGGAGTTATGAGTCAAGCACACACTTGCATACAGACTCCGCAGGTTCAAGGCCTTGTATCACTAGTTGATAGGCAAGAAATAGGCAGAGTTGGGGAAAACTTTTTTCCACCTGAGAATCTAAAGAACCAATGGCAATCAAAGAACTTAATTTGGAACTAGATGGATCAAAGATTTGACTGTATAAATTTGTGTGAAGTTTCCAAGACCACCTTTTTCTTCACAAGTAGCAAAGTCACCAGGAATCCTACAATATCCTACTGGTAGTTTTAGTAACAAAAAAATGACATGAACCATCTAATCTAAATGCACACAGACTAAATGACCTGGAAGAGGGAGAGAAAAATAGTTGCAATACACTCAATAATTTGATCTTTATCTTACAAGAAACAGAAAGAAGGACTTGTACTTAGAAAAGCTTTTCAGTTATCCTCCCAAGTACCACTATAGCTAATAACAACACTGTATATTGATTAGCTCAAGAAGCCTGGTATGGACATAGACCTAAAATGCCAGACTGCCATCCTATCTATGGGTTGGCTGAGAGAAAAAACAGAATGTAGAGATATATACCCTTTCATGCTCTCCCAACCCAAAGTTTGCTGGTGCAGTGAAGACGCTGATCTTTGAGCCTGGCTGCTAAGACAGCACTGGGCCAGGGCTCATTTTGAGGGGGAACCCACAGGAATGCAGTTCCAGCTGTTCCCCAAAAAGGTCACATGTCAGGTGGCCCCACCCACCTGACTCTCAGCCATTTTGCACCTGTTTCAGCCTAGATTGGGGCCGAAATGGCCCAGATCAGGCCTCTGATGGGTGGTGGCTCACTGTCCCACACAGCAGTGGCTTGATCCTGACCATTTTGGGCCCCTTTTTGGCCATTTTCAGCCCCTTTTTGCCATTTTGGGCCCAATTTTGGCCCTGAATGGCTAGGATTGGGTCCAAAACAGCCAGGATAGGTGACGTCAGGGGGCGTGGCATATGCAAATCAGTTATGCTAATGACACACTTCCGGTGATGGCAAACGGTGTGTGCTAATGGGTTATGCAAATGAGTTCCTCCAGCTCTTTTTCTTTGAAATAACCCCTGACTGGGGCACTAACACTTGAAGCAGCAACAGACTGAAACAGAATCCTGACAAGATGGAGGCAATGCTGGTTGGGAAGGTTGAGGTCTTGACAGACACCGTGCTCCCACTTTTGATGAACACCAGCTGGTGCTCACTGGCTTGGTTAAGAGCCCGGGGTTATACCAGACCCAGCATTATTGATGTTTACCATGTCCATTTATCCTAGAACATGGCCTCCTGCCATAACTTGGCCAACATGGCCATGTGGATCCATGCCAAAGGAACCTCAAGACTAGACTATTGTAATAAACTTTACATGGGTCTGCCCTTGAAGTCACCTCAGGAACGCCAGCTGGTACGGAGTGCTGCAGCTCTGTAACTATCAAGTTACTTGATGGCACGTGTATATTATACCCACCTTGCAGTCATTTCATAGGCTACTTTATCCATTCCCGGGTTCAGCTCACGGTACTGGTTATCACACACGAAGCCAGTCATGGCCTAGGACCCTGAGATCTTCAGGGCCACCTCTCTTCCTGTGCTCCCCCACGACAGCTTTGCTCATCTGAGCAAAGGCTTCTGAAGATGCCACCCTGCAAATGGGCTTTCTGTGTTGTGGCTCCCATGTTGTGGAATGGACTCCCGGAGGAGATCAGGAAGGCTCCTACACTTCTGTCATTCCACAATCCAGGTAAAACCGAACTGTTCAGGAGGGCATTTTTATAAAGGTAAAGGACTACAGTATAATGGAATTGTTCAGGAAGGCATTTTTATAAACGGAACAGAACTGTAAACTGTACCACAATTTATGGTACGTATTGTCAGTTTGTTGTATGCATTATTCTGCTCTCACGGCATTGTTTTCTACTTTTGTAATTCCATTTTCTGCATTGTTTGACCCATAATGTCTAATACTTTTTCACACTGGTTCTAATGTTTGTAATCCTAATCCTGCTGTATTGCTTACATCTCATACTATTTGATTGCATGGTTTTATATGGTGGAATTCACCTTGAATCTCAGTGAGAAACGAGGGCTATCAACAAAGTAAATATAATAAACATAAGAATAAAGTCAACATCTCTTTCAACTAACAACTGGAAGGGCCACGGCATATGCAACAAACTGAGCAGGATTTAGTTACAGAAATGTTAATGTACTCTACATGAGTTTGCCTTAGAAGTCAACTCAGAAACTCCAGTTGGCATGGTAGGCGGCACTTCTGCATTCACTCCATTGCCTGCCTTTCAGTTCTGGGGTCAATTCAAAGAACTGGCTATCACTTAGAGTCTCTCTACACAAGACGTCTTACACGTGATGCTCAAGTGTAGGGAGACGCAATG
Source organism: Eublepharis macularius (assembly GCF_028583425.1). Classification (NCBI taxonomy): domain Eukaryota; kingdom Metazoa; phylum Chordata; class Lepidosauria; order Squamata; family Eublepharidae; genus Eublepharis; species Eublepharis macularius. The sequence continues at coordinate 188,969,882 of NC_072791.1, forward strand.
TTAGCTGGGAAGGGTAGTTTAAAACGACAGAGCAGGTGGAGATCACTCCTCAGAGGGTTTGTTAATTTCATCTTTGCCTCCCTGAAAACTCTGTTAATTTCACCTCTCTACATGAGGGCAGTTTTAAAAGACAGCCTGCAGAGATAGCGCCTCAGAGGGTTTGTTTATTTCATCTTTGCCTCCCCGAAGGCTCTGTCAATTTCATCTCCTCTTCTGGAGCAACTCTTACAAAGCCCTTCATGGCCTCTGCCCTTCATGTCTGCAGGACTTGTCTCTCTCCCCTCTATGTTCCCCCACAACAGCTTGGCTCATCCATGTAGGGCTTTCTGCAGGTGCCACCCTGCAAATGGACAAGATCAGCCACTCCCTGTACATGTGCATTCTCTGTTGTGGACCCCACACCATGGAATGGCCTGCCCAAAGAGGTCCAGAAAGCTCCATATTTCTGGCACAAACTAGTTAAAACAGAATTATTTGGGGGCATTTTTATAAAGGAAATAGAGCTACATTGTAATGGAATGGTTCAGCAAGGGGCTTTTATATAAGAAACAGGACTGTAGACTATGCCACTGCCTATAATAGGCATTATCCTATTGATTGTATTGACTATTGATTATATGTGTAATCTGCCTTGAATCTCAGTGAGAAAGGCAGACTATAAATACAGTAAATAAATAAAGTAGCAGTAAAACACAGAACAGAGAATACTTCCAGAACAACAGAGGAATGGGAAGTGGGGGGGGGGGGACTTCTCGCCCATCTTGCAAATACAAGCTACCCAGTTGCTATCACAGCAGCTTCAGGACACATTTTCTTTCACAGGTCTGTCACTTCGGTTCCTATTCTACCTGCCTAAAAAGAGAACCTGACAAAGACCAAACAGCTCTGCTCTCTTCCCTAAGGTTCACAGTACTTTCCCAGAGTTTATAGTCAGTTTTATGCTAGAACAGCGAGAAGTCTCGATTTAGGCTTTTCACAGCAATTTCTTCAGACCAAACCTTCATGTTTTATTTAGGGTGCCAAAGTTATTTGAATGCAGCCCTATCTCATTTCACGTGATGTTTCCAGAAGGAAAGAGCCTGTTTTTATCATCTTACCTGCTTAATCACCAGCCATTTATTTTCTACTGTTAATTTCTATCACCTGCTTCATTTAGGTTTTTCCTGTGTCTTGCTGTAGACTCCCAGAAGATGGAGGTAGTGCCCTCTGCCCAAAATGTTGGCATTGGACTATTTTCATAGCAAACACAATTATTCCAAAATTAATGCCCTTTGTAAATGTTGGATTAGCTGCACTAACATACCTATGAACTTCCCTATGCAAAAGGCCTTTAAAAACCCACATAGAAAAAATAGTCACTTTATCGCCTTTGTTTGAGCCATGTATATTCCATCAGCTTAACCAAAGATCACCAACTATTAAAAAGCACAGTTGCAACTGAGGCACAACTGAAGGAGACAATCAGATCTGAGGAGTACTAACATCCCTATTCTACACTGCTGATGCCCAGTCATATGGAGTGGAAAGTTTTCCATGGAAAATTTCCCAATGTTATGTTGTACCATGCAAGATTTTCCACCCCACCTATGTAAATATCATCTGTTTAGCTATCATTATCAGAGCTGATGTACTGCAAACTAATCATGTCAGAGAGCCAGTTTGGTGTAGTGGTTAAGAGTGGCAGGACTCTAATCTGGAGAACCAGGTTTGATTCCCCTCTCCTCCGCTTGAAGCCAGATGGGTGACCTTGGGTCAGTCACAGCTGCTCCAGAGCTCTCTCAGCTCCACCCACCTCACAGGGTGATTGTGGTAGGGATAACAGCACACTCTGTAAACTGCTCTGAGAGGGCATTAAGTTGTCCTGAAAGGTAGTATATAAATCGAATGTTGTTGTTTGTTGTTGGCTAAATGTAGGAAATGAAGCATGGACAAACTCCAGTGCTTGTACATGGCCCAGGCTTGGGTACACTTTTGCTAACATTGTTTACATTTGAATCAGAAAATTTTCCCTGGAAACCTACATCTCTGGTGATGCCCAGTGGACCCGGTTTCTGCCTTTCATGGTACCCCCATTTTCTCCTTCCCCAAAGCAAACAGCCAATCCTTGCATTGATCTACAGATTGGACAAGGAGGTGTTCCAGACGAATCCAGAATGCACCACCTTTAAGCATCCATTTGGAAAGAGTCTTGGCTCAGAACCGCCCAATATTTTGTGAGTGGCCCTCGCCCCTGCAGAGGCCATTTTTGTAACTGTTCTTAGAAAATGTTCTTCGGACTATAGGCTTCGTTAGGGGTACAGCGTCGCGGGGAATCCACGGCCTCAAGCCCGCACCTTCCGCCCCCTGACATCAGCTTTATGAAAGCTGCCTGTTTGCCAGGCAGCGGCTGTTTTTCCGCAGTCCATTCGCCTCCGCGCCAGGGATCCCTCGGATCTGTGGTGAGCCTTTTCAGCGCCTCTCTCCAAGAAGTTCCTCGATTTCCATGGCCCGCCATGACAGGGAATCTCCGCGTTGCCAGCACATGCTCAACCGGATGATATCCCGAAGGCACGACTGCTTTCGGTGCCCTGAGGGCTGCCCCTTTTCTCGTTGCCTTCCCGGCACTCCAGGCTCTCCCGAGTTTCTGGGGAGAGCCCGCCAGTTTACCCGCGTGCAACCCCGCTTTTTCCGAGGCTTTCGGGCCCTTCTGCCCCCTGCGGTGGGGCCGCCCATCGCAGCTCCTTCACCGAGGACTCGGACCCTGCAATGCAACCCCAGAGTTACACCCTACTGAGCCCATTGGCTTCAATGAACTTGGAAGGCTGTAACTCTGATTTGGACGGCACCGTTATTCTGCTCCCGAGGGAAGATTCAGAGGGGATCCCTGCCAGGAAACCGACCTTCGGCTGCAGCCACACTTCCTTGGATTTGGCATTTGTGTCCTATAGCGCTCCTTCTCCTTCCCAAAGGTGAAGGACCGCTGGAGCGCAATACCGTGGGAATCAGAAGCGAAGCCTTTGAGCTCCTGCAGTCCTACGGAGAGTAAAAGAAGCCCGCTGCGATTAATATTTACTCCCGAGTAGACGTGGGCGCCTCCTCACCTGCCTCCTGGTCGGGCTAGCGATTGGAGAATGCCTCCGCCTTGATAGAAAGAAGGAAGGAAGAAGGCGAATGCTGCCCGGCCCTGCTTCACCCCATTTCCTCGCCTTTCGCTGGCCCCCTTCTCTCCCGACTCGGACGCAGCCAGGAGGCTCCCTCGGGGCGGGGACCTTGTCGCAAATGCCCGCCAGGAGGAGCTGCTGGCGATGAGTCGCTGGCCAACATCTGCAACAGAAGGCAGCCTTCTTACCTAGGGAAGAAACGTCAGGCAGGGATTTTCCGATGCGAGACGGGCGAGCGCTCAAATGGTAGCCAAAAGGGGGGATTTAGGCTTGCCGCTATTTCGCCCCCATTGGTGTCCCTGTATTTTTGACTGGCAGACGTGTGTGTGTGTTTAAACGCATCTTTCTGGTTGGCGCCTGCCAGAAGGAGCGCGCCTCTGTCCAACTTCAGCCTGTCTCGCAGAGCCAGGAAATAATCGGGGCCTCTGTAGAAGAAAATGGATGTTGGAAAGGACTTTACCATGAACTGATCCATCTAACCCGCCATTCACCAGAATTTGAGCACAGTGGCACTTTAGAGACCAGCAAGTGTTTTAGGGTGTAAGCTTTCCAGAGTCAGAAGAAGGGAGCTGTGACTCTCAAAAGCTTACACTCTGGAAATCTGGTGGGTCCCCTGCACTCAAATCCTGCTGTTCTACTGCAGACCAACATGGCCACCTAAAACTAACCCGGCATTATGGTCTCTGCCTAGACCGCTGCCAAAGTCTTTCCCAGCGCCTACAACTTGCGGCCGTTTCACTGCACTGGCCCAGGATTTGAACCCGGGACTTCCTGCACGCGCTTTCCCATTCAGTCGCCGTGCCCTGCTCAGATACAATCCTGTTTTCCCTTAGCGGGGCGGCGGCATCCTCGTCAGACTGACTCGTAAGCAAATTCCACTGATCTCAATAGGACTTACTCCCAAGTGCGTAGGACTGCGAACAGGTGTTGGATTTAGTTTTGCCCAACTCCGGATCTTGTTTTTAGTTTGGGCCAAAGTTCCCGCCTCAATAAATACAGCAGCCTTGCTTTCCTCGGGGGCTGGACTACCGGCAAATTCTGGGGGATCGCCTGCGCTTTTGGTCCCGAAAAAGACAAGAATCGGGACCAGTGGCACCTTAAAGACCAACTAGATGTCCAGGGTATGCGTTTTAGAGAAGTCAATTGTGCTAGGAAAGACTGAGGGCAGCAGGGAAGGAGGAAGACCCAACATGAGTTGGCTTGACTCAGTCGAGGAAGCGAGGTAGGAGCGAGGCAGTCAATGGTGGGACGTTTGGGAGGTCGTTAATTCGTAGCCCAAAGCGCTCGGCAAGTCCCAGAATAACTCTGGTCTTGACAAAAGCCAGGTGCTCTCCAAGCCAAAGTGGAAACAAAGAATGCTGCCCTGGGGTAGGGTGGGCTACTGCTGCAAACGTGCCTCTCGAGCCTCTGAGTGTTTACTCGGAAGTAAGTATAATGTGTATTCAACGGGGACTTGCTCCCCAGTAAAGGTGCCCTGGACTCCAGTCGCACAACCAGATCCTAGGCATGCTTCCCGGCAAGTAAGCCCTGTGCTCCTAGCGGCTTACTGACAAGTAAAGGTGTTCAAAATCTGCAGTCCTACAGTGCAGTCCTGGGCAGAGTTACACCACACTGGGTTTAGACCGGAGTGACTATCACTGCTAGTCTTCTAAAACACGAACTAGCTAAACCAGCGGACCCAAACCAGCTCCAAGATCCGAGGCTGCGCGCTTTCTTGGAAGTAAGCCCCACTGAACTTCTTATACCCGGCTTTCGAGTGAAAATGTATCGGACTTGGGCATGCCAACCTCTCCCGGTGGTCCACGGGACTTCTTCGCTCACTCCGGTGTGCGTTTTCCCCTTTCCGCATCTTTGGAAAAGACCCTCTCCCCGGTGTTCAAAACTGACCAAAGGCACCCCTGAGATGCGCTTCGAAACAACGCATCGCCCTTTGATTCGTCCGAGAGCCTAAACGGTCTCGGACTTGAATGGGCAATAAATGTATCGGCGGAAGTCCATTGTCCAGAAAGTCGGGAGATTCTTCCTCCGACTCATTTACAGGAGGATCTGGTGACATCCATTCAAGAGCCATTCCTTTCGAAGGAGAAAGGAGGGATTCTTCTTGGCCCTTCCGACTTGGGCAGCAGTAAGTCCCGCGGATTGCAATGGGAAGTAGCCCTCCCTCGGTGCAAGTGCCTCGGATTCCTCAAGCCAGGACCCTGCTTGAGGTCAGATTTCTGGCGGCTGCCGGACAATCTCACTTGCTCTGCTGCCGCTGCTAACCACAGTTCATGAGTCTAATAGCACGACAGGAGGACAGCGAACTTCTGGGGACTTCTGCGCAGACCCCACTGAAAGGATCGCACGCAGCGGGTTGCGCCTGCGCAGCCAGATCCCACTGATTTCAGCGCAGGAGGTAGGGTGCCCCCATCGCCGCCTCTCAGGGCCGTCCTGCGCAGAGTAACTCTAATTCTAACTCCACGCCTATTCTCTCGCCTAACTCGAATTCTCATTCTACGCCTATTGATTGCAACGGGGCGAGACTGGAGTTCCTCTGCAGATGGCTGGGCTGCTGCTTCGCGAAACTGGGCCAGGACGAAGGTAACATCAAAACGGAGCATCTCCGCGTCACTTCGAAAATGCTGCACCGTCTACGATGCCCACTTGGCAACAAGCCAATTCTCTCTGCGTGTGTGTGTCTCTCTGTCATTTTTCCCAATGGGAAACTGAGGCCGGGAGAAAAGGACTTCTTCATTCCCGGGGAGGAGATGCCCGAGCGCCTAGGCGGACGCCGGTGCCCCTTCGGGTTTCGCAGAGGGTTCCGTGGCAATACGCCTTCCTGTTTCAGGAAAGGAGGGCTCAGGGACTGCCTGCAAGGCCCGGCACTTCCGAGCTCTCCCTGGGGGATGCGCCTTCCTGCATTCCTTGCCCACACGGGGGGAGCCTTTCTCGCCCTTGAAAGGGCCTTCCCGGCTTGATCCCAAACGTGGGGGAAGTGAAGGCAAGAACAGAAGACGGAATCCTTTCTTCGTGTCTGAAGAAGGGAGCTCTGACTCTCAAAAGCTTACCCTGGGAATCTTGTGGGTCGCTAAGGTGCTGCCGGGCTCAAATCCTGCTGCCTCTAGTAAGCAGCACTCAGTGACTCAGTCAATGGAGCTCCTCCCAGATAAGAATGGGGTCAACCCCATGGACTGGAGAGGGTCTTACTATGCGGCATGCATAGGCTGGGGCTGCGCGAAAGCAAGGTCTATGTGTGTGTGTGGGGGGATCGCTATTCCCCTCCCAGACACCCCCATCAGGCATGCTTAATAAGCCCTACCGGTGGACCAAATACCAGGTGGGTCGCCAAGTTGTAGCAACAAAACAAAGCAGAAGTCCAGTGGCACCTGAAAAACTCGCAAAAACATTCCGCGGGCTGCTGGAATAAGTTCGGTTAGCCTTCAAGGTGCCAACTGGACTCCCGTTTTATTTGTCATCCTGAATATCGCGACAGACGGGCCGTCACGCGAGTGCTCTCAAAGAACCAACGCCCCCGAGGATACGCCCAGCCAAAGGCATGCGCTTTTAAATCCCATTGATTTCCACCAGAAAGTTATGTATCCCTCCCTAATCTCTCTCCAGATGAAACCAGTGGGACTTAAAAGCGCATTGCTTGGGTAGCATCCCGCTGCATTGGGTCAGAAGGGCCCTCTTTGAGCACGGAGATATGGACCCAGCGAGCTGAGGGCGGCTGCCTTGGGCCGTAGAACCTCCCAACTGGTTCCTCCCTGGATCTACCCGGCCGGTTTATTGTGACAACGAGCAGAAGGAAGATTTCTCTTGAACCCCCAAACGACCTAGAGTCATGGAGAAGTGGCTCGGGAAGAAGGCAGGCAGGCTTACATCTCTCCGCAGTTAGTGAAGTCATTCTGAGCGGAAACGCCTGTCGCAGCCTCGTCTACCCCGGTTGCCAGTTACTATCTGTAAGGCCCTTCGGATGGAGGCAAAAGATGGCAGAAATGACTGCCGCAAAGAGAACCCCTGTGGGGTGGTGGAACGGTGCAGCTCAACCCGATCGCCTCAGATCTCGGGAGCTAAGCTGGGTCAGTACTTGGGAGGGCCACCACCGAGGGAGACTCTGCAGAGGGAGGCAGTGGCAAACCTCCGCTGCTTCTCACTCGCCTTGACAGCCCCGTGACAGTCGGTTGGGACTTGACTGCACACGCACGCAGGAGGACCGATACTAGGAAGAATTCGTTGCTTCGGGATCCTGTATAAGGAAGGAAGGAAGGAAGCCATTTCATGCAGATTTGGGGGAGGGTTTTTTTTATTTTTCCTTAACTGAAGTTAACAGTTCAAGAGCAAAATTGTCCGCCCTGGCACGTGGGTGGCCAGATGGCGAAGTCACAGCTTCGGGGTGCAGCCAGCCAATGCCCAGCTCAGGGTGGCGCCACGCAGAACGAGCGAGCGAGAGAGGACCGCTCACGGTGTCTGGGAGCGCATGAGCAGGTCTCGGTGGAAGGCAACTGGGGGGCTTGGGCGAGGCGATCACGGACCCGGAGACGCTGCAGATGTGAAACACCCAACGGCTGTCCCGGGCTCATCACTTCCAAAGTCATTTTTCAAAGGTGTAAGAAAGGGGCCAAAGATTCTTGTTCTCGGGGTTCCTCCCCCCTCCCCAAGTGTTTTTAAAATCTCAGTTCAAATTGGGAGATCGTCCACACCCTTTTAAATAAAAGGCGGGCGCTTTGCTTACATAATAAAGATCATTGTCTTTTCCGTGGAGGGCTATTCCTCGAGAGGGGGAGTAAAGCACCGGCATTCCTCCCGGCCCTGCGCTGCGCGTCCCCACGCAACCCCACCCCCCTCCTGGAGGCCATGGAACGGCCCGCCGGCCCCCGGAGTTGGGGAAGGCGCTTCGCGGCTCGGGGACAGACGGGCGGTCCGGCGACGTCGGTCACTGCTGCAGTCGAGCGGCCACCCAGCAAGGAGGGCAGCCGCGGCAACCAGCTGCACCAGCTGTTCTGGCCTGGAAAGGGAAAAGAGCCCCCGGGCCGCCTGCGCCCTCCTTTTCTCCTGCCAAGAAACTTTCGGGTTCCGCGCAACGCCCTCCCAGAGAATCCCCGCCCGGAGGCGTCTGTCTCCCGGGCTCCTTCAGCCTGCTGAGCCGCTCGTTTGTCAGGCATCCCTCCTTCCGAGGAGACCCGTCAGAAGGCTGAGCGTTGCCGCTCCTCGAGAGAGCCCAGCCTCCGCGCAGTCCTTTTCGCTTTGCCTCGGTTGTTCCCTGAAAGTGGCGGCTGGGTGAGGGGGCAGCCGGCCGGCCAGGGCTGGCAACGACACCCTTAAACGGGGTACAGGCGCCCAAATGCATCATTTGAAGGCAAAGACAGGCTCCTACCGCCCAGCTTGCGTTCTCTATCCAGAAACCCAGGCCAAGCCGGGCCTTTTCTCTAAGCCAGGTACGCGCATGGCTTCGCCTGCCCCGTTCCCTGCAGACGGTGACCCGGTTCCATTTTGTTTTTGAAGGAGCCGGTATGATATAGTGGTTAGGCGGGCCTGTCTTGGATCTGGGAGTCGCAGGTTCGAATACCCACTCTGCCATGGAAACTGACCCGGTGACCTTGGGCCAGTCACACCCTCTCAGCCTAACCCACCTCACAGGGTTGTTGTGAAGATAAAATGGAAAGGCAGTGTTGTAAACCGCTTGGGAACCCATTGGGTAGAAAAGCGGGATATAAATAAATACCATAAGCAGACTGTATCCTAGTGTTAGTTTTACTAGCCCCACCAACTCCATAACTCGCCCCCTCCTCCAGGCACGCGGGCATTGCACCAGGCGCGGCACCCGAGTTCTCCTCCGCCCTACATCCGAGGTAATTTCATTCACACCCATTCCTCAACTCGCTTTTCCCGGGGCAATCCCATTCCGCTCTTCATTCCGGGGTACTCTTGTCCAGACCGCTCTTCCCCCCCCCCCCCGCCTCTGGACGACTCTTTCGGAACTCCGCTGGCTTCCAGCCTCGGCAGCCCTCCGGGATCCCAGGCCGAGGGGCAGTGGGCGCCTGGCAGGGACTGCTGCGAGCGGCCGAAGGGCCTGCGTGCCTCTTGTAGGCTGCGGAGGGACAAGAGCGCGACCCGTGGATCCTGGCATCGCTTCCATAAATGCAGGCAAAGCCCCTGGCTGAGACGCAGCTTTCAGGCGGATCCCGGGCAGAAGTCGGCTGGAGCACAAAGGGGATTATTCCCTTCGCAGCAGCTTCCCCTCGAGTCCCCGCAGAGAGGAAGGCGTCCAGACCCCCGAGGCATTGAAAGCGCCCCTCTGGCCTTACGGAGACCCTGAGGGACAAAGGCGCCCAGCTGGAATAACCTCTCCAACTCTCTTGCCCTCTCGCTCTTGCTATGCAATTTTTCTTCCCCCTCTGTTAAATTTCTCCAAAGCTCTCACAGATTATCCCCCTTCCGCTCACACGCGTGGGTTCTTTTCACGGTCACCGTTCCTACTTCGCATTAGTTTAATCCGGAATAGCTACCGCTGCCCGAATCCCTCCTTACAATCACTAGGGAGGGGGGTAGATAGACAACCCCTTTCATGGAAACAGAATTAGAGAGCTGAGGGGAAACCATCGCGCACTGCGTCCTCTGTGTTATTGAGTGATTGGTTATTGAGCGGTTATTGGGAGGTTATTGAGTGGCAACAATTGCGCGATAAGGAGCTGGGAGCGTCGGCCTCTGGAAGCGCTTGGAACAAATCATACCTACTTTCGGAATAATTCTCCTGCAACCGCACAGGCCTGTTAAGCATTTGCTGAACAGGAGGCGCCACTTTAGGGTCTCGTCAATAAGCCTTTAAACACAATCCCCCCTAGGCCTCTGACTCGGGAGATTTCCAGGGCTGGCATCCCGAGGGAGCCGCATCGGTCGCCTGGCTGCCCCTTCCCCAAACCTGAGCCGTTAGATTGCCTGCTTTGCAGAATCCTTTCTGCAAAGATTCTCCAGGGGGGGAAAGCCCAAGCCAAGTAGCTCTGCCGTCTTCAGCGCGGGAAGCTTTGCCCTGGGTGCCCAGGGGACGGCGGGAGGGTGGCGCAGAAGAGCCCTGCGGGGCGCCTTCCCAGAGCCAAAGGAAGCGCGCGGTTTCTCCCAGGCCCTCCGCTTTCGCCGCGATCCCCCGCCCGGTCGCCTCACCCTGCGAACGCATGTGGGAGAGCGGTCCAGCGAAACAAGGCACCCCCTGCGCTCGAATCCCCCCGTGGCACCGCCCTGGAGGACGCGCCCGTGGAGGCGGGCGGGTAAGGGGCGTCCCTCCAGCCGACCCAGGGGAGGCAAGGAAGGCACCGGTGCTGAGCCCTGGCCACCCTTCTGGGAAGGAAGACGCCCCTTGGCCAGGCCGTAGCCCAGGGCCTTGAACGCCGGAGATCCAGTGGATCGCCTTCTTCCCAAACAACCCGATTCCTCTCCGAATCGGAACGATTCTCTCCCCGCCCTTCTCTCTCAGGTGCCACCCGCGGAAAAGACGTTTTCATCGCCAGAAAGATTTGGAGGGGGGGCGGGATCCCGTGGCCCAAAACAAACGTCGTAACAATAGAAGGGCGTATATTGGAGGGGCGTTGTGGCCTGCCTCGAATTAAAATGGGACGGAATTACGAATGGAAGGAAGGGAGCGAGAGAGGGTCGCAAAGGTTCCTTCTGTGCAAAGCTCTGCCTTCCCCCACCCCCCAGAAAGGCTCCGCACAGCTGAAGCACCGACCTCTGCCTCGAAAAGACTTTCTCTGCCTTTCTTCAAGCCCTCCCCCACCGGCAGGCATCGCAAAGTCTGCCTTAACTCGCCTCTGCCACCGAGCCCCTTCCGGAGGCAGGAAAGTTCCATTGAACCAGTGATTGATTGATTGATTGACTGGTGCTGAAGGGGGGGGGGGGGTCAGCTGGCTTTCTTTTAAAATGCCCGAACATGACAAGAGCAGCTTATTTATATAGAACCAGGTGGGAAGGAGACCGTTTCCCCTCTTATTTATTTCCTGCTTCCTCAAGAAGAAACTCTCTTATTATGGAAAGGCGCTCCATTCTTCCTCCAAAGAAGGCTGCAAGCCTTTTCCATTTCACAGAAATGCAGTTTAACAGCATCTGTCAGCGGTTCCAGAGAGGGACCCCACGTGCCCTGCGTGATTTCATCTACACCTACAGACCGATCCTAAGCCTGGTTACTCGGCAGTCAGCTCCGCCCGGTTCAACTGAATTTACTGGCAACGTAAACAAACAGAAGCTAAATAAGTCTGCAATTCTGATCGCGGTTACTTGGGAGTAAGGCCTGCTCCACTCCGTAGGACTTCCGAATAAATATGCATAGGGTCGGGATGAATATTTGGTGGGACGGATTCTGTAAAGCACGTCTGGAAGCGTGTGCAACACACAGGCCAACACCCCTCTAATGCAGTCGGTCGGACCAAACAACTTATTTCACTCCCAAGGAACGGGGAATCTCCATTCCTGCCGGTATCTGAAGAAAAACCGACACCCCTGAGACTCTTGTTGGTCTCTAAGGTGCCTCGGGGCTCAAATCCTGCCGCTCTCAAACAAGAAACTGATGCCCTGCTTTTAAAAACGTAACATCCCATGTTTATTTCAAAGTCCCATAGTTGAAACCAGCCACCGCTACAGAACCCTGGTTAGGGTCGGCCTGTGAATCTCGACTCGACGCGCAACCCCTGCACAGAATCTCTTCCCCCAAAGCCCCGTTTCACAGGCCCTGTAAACCTCCCTCGCTAGCTCGCCCGTCAAGCCCTCTGGGGAGTGGGTGGCATCTCTGGGCCGGCAAAGCCCCGCCGAGAGTTCAGGCTGGGAAAGGAAGCAACCTTGAAGGGCGGGCCTTTGCCAGCGCCGAAGAAGCCCCCCCGTCCCCTCGTAGCCCTGCGTCGCTTTCCCCAAAGAACAATAATCGTTCGGAGACTCCCCGGCTGTTTCTCTCGCTCGCTCGGAGGGGATCGGGGCTGCTGCAGCGCGACCACACAGAAAGCAGACGGGATTCTGTTCGTTTACATGGATTTATTTGCTGTAAACATTAAAATCGCCTTTCTCAAAGAAAGAGTTTTCAGGGAGGAAAAAAATGTCCGCGTCTAACCGTCAGATACACCAGAAGGGAGGGGAGGGGAGAGAGTGACTTCATAATGTGCCATACTGGAAATATACAAAGGAAAAAAATATATAGATATACTACAGAATATGGCATTTTTTTAAAAAAACGTCCTTACTGAAACGTAAAAAGAATATATTAACCGACAATTTTAGACATAGTTTTGTTTTCAAAAAATACAAAAGAAAAATTCAAAGTGCTCAGCAATTTCCAGGGAGTTCTGTAATATGTGATAAGCACTCTGGAAACAGTCGAAAAAAGTTTTTTTTTTCTTCCTTTTTGCATGCAAGACTGGTTTCGCTTCAGACGACCAAATAATCAAGATATAAACGGTTTTCTTTTAATCATCATCAACAATACAGACGACACGTACAAACAAGGAATGCCGGACGGTGTTTACAAACACTGGAACTGGGGTCCCTTTTGGAAGATTTGGGGGGGGAGAGGAAATCTGGTTGGATTTTCTTTTTTTAATATAACACGTGTGCCCACCTATTTTACAATTGAGAGGAAGGGGAAAAAGAAAAAAACGTCCGAAGCTTCTTAGAGAACTACCAATCTTTATAAAATCTAGCAGACTACATAGTGTCTGAAATAACTATTTATAGAATATAGACATTACCGCAGTAGCAAGTGCCTATAATAATAACATTGTCCTCCGAGAATCGTCGAGCTTTTCTCTTGATTTAGGTCTTTCTTGAATCCTCAGCTTTTTCGCCAGTGTTTGTTATCTCGTTCAAACCCTTTGGATTTATCCTTACGGCTTAGTTCAAAATGGTTTCGAATCGGGTTAAATAGTTTATTCATAAATAGGCACAGAATAATTGGTTCTTTTTTTAAAAAAAAAAACGAAAAAGCCAAGTCTGAGAAATGTACAATCCTTTGCCTTTCTGGGTCATTCATGCCGCCCCTCCCCCTCCCCCACGTTAACTTCGTATGCTATATATTACACTTTTCCCTTTTACATCAGAAAACTTTGCTTTAAAGTCTGAACAGAAAGGGGAGGGGGCTTGTGAGACCTTTTAATACTTCCAGCAGCTGCTGAGTCTGAGCCTCTCCCCCCTCCCCAATTGCCAGAGAAGCTCTAGCCCCGAAGTCCTTCTTTTTTCGGGGTCAGGGGGCTGGTTTGGTCTGAGTGGAGGCCAGGGGCTCGGGGCAAGGCAGAGAGAGGTGTATACATGTGGGTGGATAAGAAAAAAGCTTGTACCATTGGGATCAGGGTGCAGTCCAAGGGACGGAATCCAGGAGGGCCCCGGACTCCGCAGCAGAGCCCAGCCTCTGGTCTGCAGGCCACACTTGGCGGGATGGAAGCGGGGCGCCTCCCAGGAGCTCCTCTCTGGCCCAAGCCTGCGCCCTCTTGGGCCCCTGCGGCGCGGGTGAGCGCTTGTCCCCCCTCCGAGGCCTTTCGGGCGTTGGTTTCAAAGTTCCTCGCGTTTCCATAAAGCGCCCCGGCAAAGCAGAGCCTGCCTCGCTTTCCTCCTCCTTGCCTTCCCCGCGCCTAGAAAGGTAGAGTGTCCAGGAACAGTTTGTCGATGATGGCTGGCGGCGGGACCAGGTCTTCCAGCTTTAGGTAGAAGATGCGCTGCAGGCCCTGCGTGCACAGTGTGCGCAGTTCGGGCAGCTTGCCCAGGAGCTTGGACAGGTAGTTGGGTCGGTTCAAACCACCGTTATTGAACGCCACGTGGTCCTTCAGGCAATTGACGATCTTGTTCTGCAGCTCCTCCACCCGCTTGGGCTCCTTCAGGCCGTGCCGCTCTGCAAGAGGCAAGGCGGGGTCAGGAGGGAACTCAGAGCAGGGACCCCCTTTGCAGCACCGGGGTTAAGGGTGCCACCCTCGCCCAGCTGCCTTGGGAGTCTGTCCCACTGAAGGTGGTTTCAGGTGGGTGGCCCTGTTGGTCTGCAGTCCAGTTGCAAGATCCGAGCCCAGCAGCCCCTTAAAGTCCAACCTTCAGGTGCTATTGGACCGGATCTGGTCCCTCTGAGAGGAGAGGCACTAACTTTCCGGTCTGGGCAGGATTCGGAACACACAAGCAGACGTGCCAGCACAGCCACCCACCCACCGAGACATACTTAGGCATTCCTGTCAGGCCCACCTAAGAAGTGGGCTGCAGCTCGCCTGGGCAAGTGCTGGTGGAGAATGGCCTGGGGAATGGTGTGGCTTGATCTGTTTGTGGCCAAGGCAAGGGCTGTTCTGATCGGCTCTCCCGAATGCGGCTCTAGAGGAGCACATTGTTAGATTGCTATTCTGGAGGGAAAGGGGGGCCTGAATCAAAGCGGGGTTTGCACACAATCTGAGCGGACTACAGTTTAAGGCCTCCCATTATGAAGGGCCTCTGAAGACAGAAATGACAAAACGACCCCCCCCTCCCCCTTGTTCTGTTGCTGGAAATGCTTTGGGGGCTCCGGACACAACTGAGGGCCTCAACAGGTCTTTATCTGGCCCTGGTATCACGTTGTGGCTGCGCCTTCTAAGCGCAGTAATAACCACCCGGGGCAAGAAAACAGGCCCCTGCCACGCTTTGCTGGCATTGCAGTTGCAGTTGCCGGCTGCCCCGCTCCTCCGGAACAATCCGGGCTCACCTGTCACCATGGCCAGGGCCGCGATGCAGGAGAAGGCAGAGATGTCGACGTTCATGTTCTGCAAGTTGGAGGAGAACTCCACGATGGAGTCGATCCACTCCCCGAAGCCGCGGACGCACTGCAGCCGGTGGAGCACCACGCCGTTGCAGAAGATGAGCTTGCCTTCCACCGGGTTGGACCTGCCACCGGTTCGGGGGCAAAGCAAAGGAGCCATCAGGGGAGAGCGGCTACAAGCGCAGCCGGCCGGGCCGGGCAGGGCCCCCCTCCCACTGCCCAAGCAGCCTACCTGTAGGCCAGCCGCAGGACGAAGAGCTCCAGGAAGGCCGACTCGAAGAGCAGGTCCTGGTCCGGCTTGGGGAGGTCGGTGAAGCCGGGGATCTTTTCGGCCCAGCCGCGGATGATCTCCATGGAGCCGGTCAGGAGATCGTAGAACTGCTGGATGTGCTGCGTGTCCTCGCCGGTCATCTGGTAATCCGGGTTGGCCTGGAACTGGGGAGGGCGGCGGGGAGAGAAAGGCCCGGCCGTTTAATGAGGCTCTCGCAAGTATATGGCCCGTGAAATTGCTAAGCCCGCCGCCGAGGAGGGGAGCCGGTTCCGATGACAATTAAGCCTCTCTCTGGCCGGTCAGGAAATGAGATCTTCCAGGGCAATTAATTCAATTAGGGACGGTGCTGGGGGCGGGGGGGGATGTCTGCTGATAGGAAGGGGCGAAAGGGGCCTCCGTCGGTGGAAGGCTGCAGACAAGCCCCCCCCTCCCGGAAGGAATCGGGAGCTTGTAATGGTGTGGGGCTCGCCAGGACTGGCACTCTGCGTACACACGTGCATAGGTACACGTGCCCAGGCAGGCAAAATGCAACCAAAATGAGAGTCCATCAGGAAAGGGGAAAAGGTTATTTATCCTAGCACAGAGGCACGCATGTGTCTCTCTTTGCGTTACCCAATACAGATGCAGAAAGGGGCATTCTCGGCCGGCATCTTTCCTGCCCTCGATAAAAAAACAAAATCTAATCCGAGTCTATTCCGGTTGGGGATAAACTGCGGGATAAACCAGAGCGCCTGGTCTGAGGCCAACACTGGAGTCCTCCAGGGTGCAAACCGAAGGGCACTTTCCTGGGAGTCAGCCCCCACATAACAACACGGGCTTTACTTCTGAGGAGACCTGCTCAAGTGCTCCGGAGTAGCTGTCATTTCGGTGGAAGTCCTTTCCTAGCACACAATCGGGAAGCGCAACAGGATTTCGGAATCCAAAGCAGGGCTCAGAAGTGGGTCTTTGAAAATCCGCGTCCAGATTTCCCTGAGACCCACTGCGCGCTCCTCGGCCCCCTAGCCCAGCTGCTCCGACCACCTCTCCGCAGCCCCCCCCCCCCCGGCGACCATCCCCCGCGGGCTTGGACCCACGAAGCAGCCTGCTGGTGGGTGCTCGGCTTTTGAACCCCCCCGCGGCGAACATTGTCTCCAGCTTACCCTGGAGTAGTCCAGGCTGGTCATAGCCGGGTTGGAGTCGACATGAGCTCTCACCAGGGCACTGATCAGACTCACCGGGGGCGAAGGGGGAGAGGGCTCCTGGGGGCTCTTCGGTTTGGATGGCAGGCGACCCCTTCGGCCTTTTAGGCTGTCGGTGCGAACCACTGCAAAAGAGAAGCCCAGTCAGCTCGCCCGCCGGCCGGCACCAGGAGCAGAGGAAGCCAATCGGGGGCTGCAGAGGCCAGCCCTTCCCGAGCTCTCCGCAGCCCCTGGCTTTAGGCGGCAAAGGGGCGCTCCGAGGAAGACCACCCCCCTTCGCTCTGCCTGTCTGTCCGTCCGTCCTTCCCCCCTTCTGGCTCTGCCTGTCTGCTGGATTTCTCGAAAGCAGCAGCAGGCCTGTTCCCTTGCAATCTCCCTGATCCGGGACAGCCTTCCTTGAACCCCGCCTGATAGCCAGAACCCAATGCCTGAGTTACTGTGTGAAACGATTAATAAAAGCAGGGTATGAGTCCATTGGGACCTTAGAGACCAACACGACTTCGAGGGCAGAAGCCTTCGAGGCTCAGAGCTCCCCTCTTCAGATACCCCCGTGCCACTAGAATCAGACCCTGCTGCTCTAGCGCAGACCAACACGGCTACCTTCCTGAAACTAGAAGCTCCTTCCCTTGAAGGTGCTACTGGACCCGAATCTTGCTCTATTAATAATAAAAATTCATACCATCATTAGTTACTATTATTAATGAATAACCTAAGGGGAAGTCCCTCCGGATATCTGGTGGCTTCCTTTGGCCCTGACTCCTCTTTGCCATGTGAGCGAACCCAACCAGCTCCCAGCATCTGGGCTCCAGGCGAAGGGACGCCAGGCCCCTCCACCTGCCCTGGAAGCCACCAAGGCTTGGATTCGCCTCCGGAAAGGCCAGCCGTTCCTGCCCAGGGAGGACCAAGGGCCCTTCTCCCCTGGCTTGGCCGAGAGAAGAGCATTTGTGCCCTGCTTCATCCGCCCCCTCCCCTTCGGGCTGTACCTTCTTTGACCATGCCGACCGCGAGGCACTTCTGAAAGCGACAGTACTGACACCGATTCCGGCGGCGTTTATCCACAGGACAGTTTTTATTCGCTAGACAAACGTACTTGGCGTTTTTCTGGACGGTGCGCTGCGGAGAGAAAGGGGGAAATGGAGCCAAGGAGGCGTCGCGGATGGAGATCCCGCCGAGTTTTGCAAGCGTCCCCCTCTCGGCCGGCTGCCTCGCCTCGAATCCTCCCCCCCACCCCCCGCCCGCTCCTTTCTCCAGGCCTTTCGCAAGCAACGGCAGGCCGGCCTGCGCCTCGCCGCTTCGCCCCGCAGCCTCCCGGCCGATGTTTTACATGCCAGGCGAAGGAGCGAAGAGACGCTCAGTAAATACAAATCCGTGGGCATTCATATTATTTACATTCCTCCGAGACCTTCTCTCTTCCCAATGATCAGATTATTCATTCAGGAGCGGGGGGGGGGGAGGAAATAAAGAGATCGCTTAATTTTACCATAGGGAATTCTGTTCCACTTGGTTAGCTTAGACACGGTTCTCTGTCCTAACCAATTTCAATCCGAAGGCGAACGGGGGGAGAGAGCCTGCAAGCAGCCCCCGCCGCCTGAGCGCACTTCCAAGCCTCACGTCGGCCGCGAAGGGCTTGCGAATGTCTCTTTCTGGGTGGCGGTGGGGGGAGTCGAGAGACCACCGCATTTTGGGGAGGGGGTGCACTGGGAGCCCCCCCCCAACAGACTGCGGCCGGCAGCGAGCAGGCACAGCAGCAAGGGGTTCTCCCTTCCCCCACCTCTCCAGGGGCAGGTGGCCTTTGCCGAATCCGGGCCAGGGAACAGGCCGCTAGTCTATGCTCCTGGGGGGGGGGGGCGCTTCTAGGTTTTTTCTCTTGGATTGTGTGGGTCAGTCCCTGGTGGGGCTGGATGATGAGTTGGAAAAGGGCCTTTTCTTTCCGGTGGCTCTATGCGCAGCCACCCAAGAAGGTTTAAGGCGCATTTATGCTCTTAATATCCAGATTTAAGGCGCATTTATGCCCTTAATATCCAGCCAGACTGGCTTTTCGATGTCTGTGGAGAGCCAGCGGGCAGGCAGCCTGACGGGAAGGGACAATTAGGAGCAACCAATATTGTTTCAAAAGGGGGGCGATGGGGGGGATGGTCTTCCCATATTGGGGGCGGGGGCGGGGTGGAAATCAGGTAAAAGAGATACGCCTTTAGCTCTCTTTAACCACCCCGACCAACTCGCCCCTTCTCAGGGTGTTTTCTCTCTCTCAACGTGTGGGCCTGAGCGGAGATCCTAATCCGCATTACCAGCAGCGAACCAAGAGGTGATAGTTACTCAGGGGCATAGAAATATGGGGGTGCGATCTTGTTTCTGCCACTCACTAATTAAACAGTGAACTTCTTAACCCTTTCCGCGGCCTGCTTATGATCTGCTTGAAGAAGATCGGAAGAGAAAGGGATCTTTTTGCGGGGGTGAGCAGAGATCGCCGGAAAGGGAGTGTTCCGATTTATGAGGCACTCCTTCGCACAACCCAGGCGATAAAGAGAGCAGTCCTAAACACGACTACTCAGAATCTTACTCAGGTCTGCTCAGTGGGACTTACTCCTAGGAAAGTGTATTTGGGATTGCACTGTAAAGCCCGGCTGTCACTACCCTACCAGTAGATAAAAAACCAAGTGAGGACTCTAATCTGGAATGCACAGCAAGGAAAGCAGGCTTGCTCGGAAGGGATTCCCATTTCGTTTAAAGGGGGGCTGCTTTTTCAACGTGCCTGCTGCTCTCTTTCTTTCTGACCTGGCTCCCGACCTCTTCCCCACAGTGCCAGTGTCGGGGGAGAGGGCGATGTCAAGGGTTCTAATCTGGCCCAGTAAACAGCAGCCGTGGCCCCAGAGCCTGGTGGGAAAGGATCTTGCCTAGGGGGAGGCGGGGCCTCAGGGCAGAGGGAAGGAGAGCAGAGGGGCGCGGGGGAGGCGTGAATGGCGAGGGAAGCGCGAAGGGAGGGCTCTGGGGAGGGGGGAAGCACGGAGGGATCTGGGGAGCAGGAAGGGAAGCAAGGAAGGATCTGGGGAGCAGGAAGGGATTTGGGGAGGGAGGCATGGGGGGATCTGGGGAGCAGGAAGAGATTTGGGGAGAGGGCGAGCACGAGGGCTCCAGAGAGAGGAAAGCAGGGAGGCGTCTGGGGAGCAGGGTGAGGCGGGCGGAGGGGTGTCTGTGCTGGGGCCGAGCGCGGGCAGCTCACCTTGAAAAAGCCTTTGCAGCCCTCGCAGGTGCGCACGCCGTAGTGCTGGCAGGCGGCGTTGTCCCCGCAGACGGCGCAGAGGCCCTCGTTGGAGGGCGAGCCCCGCGAGGGCGGCGAGGGCACCTGGGCGTCTAGGAGCTGCGAGGCGTGGCCCAGCTGGAGGCCGGGGAAGGCTGCTGCGGCGGCTGCGGCGGCTGCTGCGGCGGCGGCCTGCTTGCGGATGGGGTTGGGCACGGCGAAGGGCTGGCCGTCGTGCGGGTGGTGGTGGTGGCCGTGGGCCGAGGGCTCGCCGTTGAGCGGCAGGCCGTGCAGGGGCCCGTCGAAGCGCATCTGGCAACTGCCCACCGGCGTGCCGGGCGGCGACTGCTTGAAGGAGAAGAGCGAGAGGCGCGGCACTGCCGCCGGGCCGCCCTTGTGGCCGCCGCCGCCTCCGCCGCCCCCCGGGCCGGCCGCTCCGCCGTAGGCCGCCTGGGCATGGTGGTGGTGATGGTGGTGGTGGTGGTGGTGGTGGAAGCCGTGCAGGGGCCCGCCCTCGTCCCAGACGCTCTGGCCCGGCGCGAAGGCGGGCGGCGGGGCGGGCGGCGAGGCGCACGGCTTGTAGTAGACGGCCAGCTCGTCGGGCGGCGGGGGCCCGGCGGCGCCAGGAGGCGGCGGCTGCTGGGGCGGCGGGAAGCCGTGGCCGTGGCCGTGGCCGTGCAGCGGCAGCTCCTCGACCTTGATGGAGGGCGCGGGCGGCGGGGGCGGCGGCGGGGGCGGCTGCGCCGGCATTTGGTACAGGCACGGCGGCTT
This sequence comes from Eublepharis macularius, assembly GCF_028583425.1. Classification (NCBI taxonomy): domain Eukaryota; kingdom Metazoa; phylum Chordata; class Lepidosauria; order Squamata; family Eublepharidae; genus Eublepharis; species Eublepharis macularius. The sequence continues at coordinate 188,990,196 of NC_072791.1, forward strand.
GACGTCGTAGCCGGCGGCGGCGGCGGCGGCGGCAGCGCCGTAGCTGTCCATAAAGGTACTGAAGCTGGGGAGAGAAGTGGTGGCAGTGATTTCAGTGTTGGTCAGGTCCATGCTAAACTTGACAAACTCGGGCGTCAGGAAGTCCGAGCTGTACTCCCCGGCAGCCGCCGAGTGGTGGTAGGCGTAGCTCTGCGTGGCCGGGCTGGCTCCTTGCGGCGAGGACCCGTACTGAGCCTGGACGCAGGGCATGGCTGCAAACGAGACACGGCACAACAACAACATTGCTCAGCTGCTGCGCGACAAGGCGGCCCTCGCCCCCCTCCGCCCTGCCCTGCCCTGCGCTGCCCTGTAGTAGGAAGGGGGCTCGAGGGGAGGTAGATGCAGGCAGAAAGCGAGGGAGAAGAGAGGGGAAGTAGGTGCGGGGTAGAAAGCGGGGCAGGGCGGCGGGAGGGAGCGGGCTCGAGGGAGACCCGGAGAGGGTCTGAGGGGAGGCAGGAGGAGCTGCGTGCCAAGGTAGGCGAGAGGGTGTGGTGTGGAGAGGGAACGCCGGTGGCAGGCGGGGCGGCGAGGGAGACGGGAAAGATGGACGGGTGGCAGGGCGAGGGGCGGAAAGCTGTTCTCCAAGCAGGGAGCAGCCCGCAGACTGTCCCCACAGGGAACGAGACCAGTCTGACGGCTGGGGGGGGGCACCTTCTCTCCCACTCCCCCATTCTCTCTCCCTTCCCCCCATTTTGCATGAGCCCCCTCCCAAAGTCTCTACCAGCCCCTCTCTGCCTCCAAGGCCTAGACAGGGGTCTCTCTCCCTCTCCCCTTTGTAACCTGCCGTCGGTGGACCCGGAAGGCGCCCGAAGCTCTGCTTACCCACCTTCAGCCGCTTGAGAGGCGCTTTCGGGGGGGTTAAAGGCGGACAGTGTCGGGATTCGACGGACGGACAGGGGGCCGAGAGGTTAGCAGGGCAGGGCGGACTCCAGCCTGCCCGGGACGGTCTCTGAAACACAAGAGCAAACAAGACGGGGGGGGACCGCGTGACTTTCAGCTTCATTGGGGCGAGATTGTACCTCCGAGCCCAAGCTCGTCTGCATCGGGCAAGATCCGGACAGGACAGGCGGCGCCGAGAGCTGGGGAGCTGAGACCCTCGCTTGCAAGCGCTAATGGGCTGGGCAGCTGTCAGCCGGGCAGGAGGAAACTTCTCGCGGCATATTTTAAAAAACTCTCCCGTGCCGCCTTATTGCTGATTGTGTAACAAAAAGAAGTTGACATTTAGTTTTATTCCCACCTCTTGGCTCTCTCCACCACACACGCGCGCGCTTACTTGGCAGCTCCTGGAAAGCCAATTTGACTTGGAAACATGCACGCACACACACACGCACGCACGCACGCATGCACGCACACACACACAGTGCTCAAGATCAGGGTGTCGGATTAATTAAGGTTTTTTAAAATGAGAGGAGCCCCCCCCCCGCCCATCCTCTGGAAACTACACCGGACGGGAGAAGTTGCCAGCGCGCCTCCAAAAGCGCACTGCAAAAGGTGAATGAATTACATATAGGGACGCCGCAGGAGGGAGGCGATTCCAGGCCCGAGAGGCTGGGGCGAGAGAGTCCCAGGGCTGCTGCTTCTTGCGCCGGTAAAGGCTTTCCGGGGGGTGCGCGTGGCCAAGCAGCAAATCTGAATTAGACACCAAGGGGAGCCCTCCTCCTCCTCCTCTTCCGGGTCGCCTTCCCAACTGAGTCCAGTGAAGCTGGCAGAGGGGCTTGCCGGGCGATCCCCTCCCTTTTCGGTTCTTCCGGACAGCCTCTCAAGAACCCAGCCAGGGGAAGTTTCACACTTTCCCAAACTTTAGCCCCCCCCCCGCTCATTTTTTTCCATTCAGTCCAGAAAACGGTGATCCTTCTGATTTCGAATTCCAACAAGTCTCTTCATCAGTAGATGGATTGACTTCAGACAGGTCTCCCCCCCCCCCTCCACACCTAGGGATTAAGAAATTTACAGGGTGGAAATTTCCTCCCCCATATGTCTCTTTCTTATGAGACTGCGGGTCACACATTCATTCATCACTCCCACCTCTTGCAGCAGTCAGCGTGGAAGGCTGTGAAGGGGGCTGTGATCGTGGTTAGATCACTCCCCCCCCCCAGACGCAGAGGTCAAGGGGTACTCCAGCAACACTCAATAACTTTTTCCCCTGCCAGGGAACCCTGGACCAATGCCACCTTCCACACCAAGGAGCTCTCCTTCTTGTTCGTGCACCAGGAGTGCCTATCTACTCAGAAGTAAATGTCTCCGAGTTCAATGAGAACGACTCAGTTGCACGTCTGCTTCGGATGGTGGCCCAAATCTAGAGGCAGGGAACAGACGGAGCCCCGAGTCGACGTCCTTCACTCAACTAAATGCCAGTTTAGGGAGAGGTGGGTGGGGGTGGGAGATCCGTAGGCCCGGCTGCCTCTTTCTAGGAAGTGGCTTGGGAGAAATCGCCTTGCACGCCGTGCGACGCAGCAACACACACACACACTCCGGCACCCGGTCCCCCGCCTCCCGCTCTTTTCCTTCGGGTTCGGGAAGCGAGGCAGGAACCCGCAGCCCCCCAAAGCGGCGCCATCGACTTACTTGGGAGCGGCGTCCGTTTCATTCATTCAACTGTTGGTAGCTCCGGTTCCCAGGGGCGGCTCGGCGGCGGCAGGGGGGGGACGGGAGAGGCAGCCAGGGAGCGCCGGCCGCGGCGTTTCTCCGCGGCACACGCTCCAGCAGCCGCACGCACGTCAGCCCCGCTCCCTCTTTCCAGGAAGTCCTGTACGAGCGGAGCGCCCGAGCCAGGCGGACAGACTGGCCCTTCCCTCCAATGTGCCTTTGTTTATGTGGGCTCCGTATTGCAAGCCAACATGCACCTCAAGTCTCCGAGCGTCAGTGCGCGTCAGTGCTGCCCGCCCAATCAGCCAGTCAAGGGGCTGGATCGCTCGGCACCGTTGGCTAGTTCTCGCTTTGGTAAATTTCCGACGTGACATCACCCGGAGTGGCGCTTTTAAGGTGGGAAACAACTCCGGCGCGCGTCCCCGCCTGCCTTTCCGTGGCGCGCGAGAGGCGCGGGGGCCTCCCCTCCACCCGCCACCCCCCGTCCCGGGACACCCCCAGGTCCGGCGTGTAAACAAAGAAGGCGCCTGCCGCCCCTTTCCCCGCCCCTCTCGCCACACACACAGCCGAGCATCGCCCTTGCCCATCTCGCTGGACTCTCTTTAACTGCTGAGCGCCCACAAGGGAAGGTGCGCTCAGGTGTGGTTCTGCTCGCCCCCTTAGTCTCTCACCCGCTAGTCCGGATTGAGACTCCTTGCTTGCGCCGCAAGGACAACCTGATTCCGGATCCACTCCCCCCCACCCTTGATTCTTAGAAGCAGGTACAGTTTCACAAGTGAGGAACCTACTGACGCAGCCAGGCCATCTTTTGAAAAATCCAGGCAACGCACTCAACAGGTTGCACAATGCCCCGTCCCATTTACGTCTGCGCCTCCCTGCGCCTTAAAAATGGTTCCAAGAAGGCATCAGTTGTTGGGGGAGGGGGGAGGATAGACTCCACGTGTTTTGCGCTTGCGGGACATTCGCCTCCTTTTATGCCCGGGAACGCACAAGAACCCCCCCGGCTACAAATAATGTGACAGAATTTATTCTTTCGTGGAATTGTTTGCAAACGGCTCGTCCTCCGCTTGTTCAGATGAGGGGTAAGGAATAGAGGCAAGTCTGCAGCACCGCCCGATCCTATGTCCGTTTAATCCGAAGTAAGTGTGCATAAGATTGGAATCTGCAGCCACTTCTGTTCCTGGAGTGCCTGCACAGGAGCCAGGGAAGCAAGCGCCCTGAGTGGGCATCGCAGCTGGGGGGAAGAGAGCACGCGGAGGGGGCTTGAAAAGCGGACTTCCATTTCCTTAGCCGGACAGACTGCAGCTCAGAGCCCCCCGCCCCGTCCCGCAAGAGTGGTAGCCTAGGCTGAGCTCCTTTGTGGGGTTTAGACTGGAGCCACTCTGCGTAGGATCGCGCTGCTCAGGATGCGCTCCACCTGCCCTGACCCCCCCCCCTCCCCAGCCTCCCAGGTGGAGGAAGTTCCTCTCTCTCTCTTCTCCCCCCTCCCCATGTCCAGATGGAGAAGGGTGCGGATTACACACCACAGCCAGACCAACTTCTGGGCAACTCCAAAGTCAGGCAGTCCCAACTGAGTTCCAAGGAAGTTTCAGGTGGGTAGCCGTGTTGCGCTGGACCCGAGGACGAGCGAGCGTGGAGGAGCGCAGCCCCATCCCGCGCGTTTCCTTGGGAACGAGCCTCAGGCCTCTTGGGCAAGCTGCAACCGCGTTAATTAGGAAGGCTCCCCCTCCTCCAATACCCCCCTTTTTGCTTAAGAGAGGCCGGGGGGGATCCTACCCCCCCCCGGGGGACTTCCTCCCTCCCTCGCCAGGCCGGGCTGCCTTCCCGCTCCCTGCCCGAGCTATTTTTAGGAGCTCTATAAATAGCGCTGCGCGGCGGTGGGGGCCACCTTAAGTCCCCTTCCTTTGGCGGCTGCCCGGGCGAGAGGGCTGGCGCGGGGGCGGCGCGAGCTCCTGGGCTCGGGCGCAGCCGCGTCAGGCGCCGCTCGTGGGCTGCGGCGAGCGAGAGGGAAAAAGTGAGAGTGGAGAGGGCGGGGCGAGGGGAGGGGCGCCGCGGCGCGTGACGCAGGGCCCGCGGCCATTGACGCAACGCGGGCCGGGGACGCGCCAAAAATAGTCGCTGCGCCCAGGCAGCCTGGCCCGCCGGTGGCTGCGGCTGCTCCATTGCGCGGCGGCGCGGGGAAGCGACAGCCGGCCGGTGGGCAGGGCTATTTTAAGGCTCTCCGGATCGGAAACTCGAAAGCGGCCTGAGGGGCGGGCGGGGTATTTTTAGACCTTTTCCTGGCCCGGGCTGCGAGGCGGAACTTTTCGGGAGGGGAAGCGGCTCGCTCCGGACCAGCAACGCGCCTGGCTGCCGCGCCCCTTGGAAAGTTCCGAGCGCTTTTCTGAGCCAGCTGAGCGCAGCTGCTTAAGGCTTTCTTTTCCCCCCAGATACAAGATTAAGATGATGATTAATATTAATAATATCTAATAATCTACCGAGTGTTCCTTTTTTGCAGGGGGAATGGTTCTACACTCCAGGAGTGTTGTGAGCTTATTTCCTCCTTTTACATCTCGCCTTTGCTTCAGGGAGCTTGGCAGCAGATCTGGAGCCATCCTATTGGCCCGCACAAGAGGACTGCTGGGGGCACACAGGCCCCGCCTCGGCCCGTGAACTTCGTGGCTGAGCCATTGAATTGAACGGGCCTCCGCTCTCAGTGATTCTGACATTATCAGTGCATTATCAGGACTTACTTCCATCAGCGCATTGATTTCAGTGGGCTTAGACTGGGGTCACTCTGCATAAGATTGCATGGTATATCCCATAAGACTAGCACAAAACGGAGGCTGAGCTGTCCGCCTTCTTTCCCAGAAGGTAGCTTTGGTGTCCCAAGATTTTTTTTTTTAAAAAAAACCGTCTTGGATATCTTGTCCAATAACGTGTCAATTCCAGTGTAGTTCTTGGGTTGCATTAGCGTGGCAGCTTGCTTTTCGCCTCGAGTACCACGGGACCACCCAGGCGGGGTGAAACCCGCGGCTGTCATCGCAGAGAACGGAAACGGAGGGCGGCTGCTCAGCCCTCAAAGCAAAAGCCCTTTTTCCCTCGAAGCACCAGTGAAGCTGGCCACTTCACAAACCATTAGTCATTGCATTTCTGAGATCCCAGCGGTAGGGGGCTCGACTTTACAATCAATATTGGGGAGTGCATGTGAATGGCTTGATAGACTTGGAGCGAGAGGGGTGGCGGGCGGGATTGTAATGTGCTTGTGTAATGCTCCGAATTTTTTTTGCAATTTAGTGTAATCGTGAACAGAGTGCCCCCCCTTCTAAATTGATTGAAGGCAACAGGTTTAGGAGGACGTAAGGCTAGTTAGGACTGTGTTGTTAAACTGTAGAGGTGCCTGCAGTAATTTGGTGAAGATCGCTTGAGATTCATACCATCACATCTCAGGAAACACATTCGAACCACTATAATAGTTGGTCACTGGTCCTTTGAAGTGACTTCGAGATTAGCCACAATTCAGGTGAAAATGCAGGAGATAGTATTACATAAATAGTTGAAGGGTGGTTTCTTTCTGCCATTACCTAGAAAAATGGTATCTTGTGAGAACTTTTCGTCTATACAAGTATTTTGAAGTATTAAGGCTAATTATTAGTCTATCCCATGGCTGCCAGTATAATTTATTATTTTAGCTTTTTTTAAAAAAAAATATTGCTTGAATATCTATGGAGAAAGGCAATTAATATTTTAAAATAAACAAATATAGACAAATACAGAATCCATCTATTAAATGTTGATGCAGCTATGCCTGCTTGTACTGCCAGCAAAGCATCTCTGCAACGTTATATTTCAAGACTCTATGGAAGCATCTTTGTTGACCTATTCATTCATACCCAGACTTGCATGTCTGAGTGGCACATATCGGAAGCTGTTCTTTAGGACCACAGTTAAAGCTTTTCTTTTAAAGCAATGAATCGGTAAGGCAAGTTGCAGTCCTATCCTAAGAACACTTTCCTGGGAGGAAGCCCCATTGAACAGACTTGAGTAGGATTCTGAGAAAGCAACCCCCGGATTGGGTTTACTGAGAAAGAAGTGCAATTTTAGTCAATGAGGCTTACTCCCAGGAAACTGCTCTTATCTCTACCATGTCCTTTTGAGAGCTTTTTGACAAATACAATCTCTCACTGGACTATTAATTGGGGGGCAAATCAAAATACTGCTATTTTTTAAAATAAATACTTTAAAATGCTGATGTTTGTGTTACTTTTAGAAATGCAATATTGGCACACATATGCAAAATCCTGACTTTGTTACTGAATTTGCCCCTGGTTTACTTACGATTTCACTAGAACATTATCTTTCCTTACCTCACAAAATTTAGTTCATTACCACCACGCTCTGGGAAGCATTGTGGCTTCTCTGAGATTTGAGGATGACTTTCAACCAAACACTGACTAGACTGAGACCAATTTAGCATTAATCCTGTAAGAGCATCATAGCCCTCATCTCATTCTGTGGATGTTATTAAAGGGGAATATGATGGCAAATTAAAATGGTATATAAATGCTTGTTATTTAATGTAAGTACTTTAGTACTTTAATGTAAGTGGCCTCACATATATGCCATTTGTTCAGGATTCCAGCCTGGTATTCCAATCCAAAATAAGTTAGTTTCTGTGTTGATTGCCACACACAAATATACGCAGCAACTGATTTCATTGGAATGTCTGACTCAACAATTTTGGGACTGAAGTATTTGTATGGTCTAATTTAATGGTATATGAAAGTGAGCATGACTACTGATTACACCGATTAAAGGTGACCCATATGTTAAATATAAATGCATGAATACAGATTCAATTTACAACTTGTAATTTTTAAACACGTTTTATTTTATATAAACCAATATGAACAAACAGTATTTCAGTTGAGCCTTAATGGAAAGAGATTTTAAAAGTTGAAAGCCTAATGTAGAAACTTGTGGTGAGTCAAAGGCAACCTAGAAAACTTACCTGTATAAGACAACAATACTGAGTTCCAAGTTAAATTGCCAAAGAAATTATGAAAAAGCAAAACGCATAAGGAGCAATGTTGCATGAAAATGATGAGCAACAAGATGACACCCAACAATAAAGCCTGCAAGATCTAGAGGGAATATCGGAATTTTAAAAGACCCCCCCCCCTCCCATACACACATTATATTACAGATCCTGAAGTTGCTTGTTGCTGGCAAATATACATTTAACCTACACTAAGCTTTTCATCCTTTATCATTTTGCCCAAGCTTTATTTTTGAAAAATCCAAATTAGTCATCCTAAGGCAGGTCATCAATAGGACTGTGGATGAACAGATGGGAACGCAGATAGAGCTTGTGTGACTTTAGTACTTCTATAGAAGAGGCATATTTCAACAACGCCTTCATCACATGACGCATCTGCTCCAAAGCCTACACATATATTAAAAGGCACAGTGTCTCTGTCCTCCTTGGTATCAAGGTGAGTTTGCAGAATTTCAATTTTTGATGATGTTTGAGTCTCAGTAATACATCAGAAGCTAACACAACAGCAAGGAGGTATCTGAAGAAGGGAGCTCTCGTTGGACTCTTAAGGTACCACTGGGCTAAAATCCTGCTGTTCTACTGCAAACCAACACAGCTACCCACCTAAAGCAAGGAGGAGGAAGCCCATAAAGCATCAATATATTGAGAGATGTTATGCTTCTTATTTGGAAGAGAAGGAGTCAGTATGTCTTAGTTCAGACTCTCTTTCAAGTGAAAAATGCTCTTGGTTAAATTTTGTGCTGACAGCTTAGATGCATTTACTCATAAATAAACCTTTTTGATTCAAATGGCACTTCCACTTCCTATGCCCTGCTAATTGTCACACAAGTTATCCCACGTGATACAGAAGTAACTTATACCTGGGGTCCCCATAGTTACTTAATTATCACATCTTTAGAATACACGTAATATAAAATTTCTTTGCTCATTTTAAAGTTCTGAAGTTAACAACATAAACTTGAAGTTGAGTAATTAAGTAATCCTTATATAGACACTTATTAAAGTATTTATACATATTATCTTAAATCTACATCTATCATTTTGCCAATTAAAATTAGGACTTTAATTGCAATTAAGTAATTTAATTGCCAATTGAACAGCAAAATTGCTAAGTGACTAATTTTAATGCCTATTTTAATTACCAATCATGACTGGGGAGGGAGCTAATCAAGCAGGATCAGAGTAATGATGTGAAAAAAAAGAGGGAGAACAAACATCCAGGGCTGCATGGTTCAAAAAGAAGCCTACATTAAAGAAATGCAAACAATTTTATAAATGTAGCAAAATTTGGTATCTAAATACTGGAACACACTACACAATTAAGAATGTCAACCATCTGTTCAAGACATTAACTGCAAAGGGCACTTTCACATTTTATATCTTGGTCCAGCAAAATTATTTTTTTAAAAGGGCAAGGTAAGAATCCTATGTGGAAGAGAGACACTCCTAACTTGGCAGGCTATGCATAGCATGTTGCTTTAGAATGGCTTACCTTTAAAAGTAAAAACTAATTGCAAATGTGTTCTAATGGCAGGGGGGGGGGAATTCTGCAGTTCAACATCACATCTTCTTTTTTTTAAAAACCGCTTATTAAAATTTCTACTATATCAAAATGAAAAGCAGGAAAGCAGAAATATTAATATATCAGGAAGAGAGTAGTTGTGGTTGTAACGAACTCAGATCCATGCTTACAGGTAAACCTAGGCACTTAGAATCCATCATACACAGAGTTTCAAGGCTTTCTGGATGTACCAGTTCCCTTCATAATGAAAGCCATGTGCAGTTGTGTTATCAGCACTCCTGTCTGACAGTGTAGCAGATTAAAAAAAAAATGAAAGATGAACTCTCCCAGGCTACTGGAAACTCTGTTTTAGGAAGTCTCTATCAAGATACATGACTACTCGTTCTAGTGTTTCACTAATAGCTCTTTTTTCCATAGCTCATTAGGATGTTTCCAACCAAGAATGGTTTTCTCTCTCTTTAAATGGCTGATTTCTGCAGTCAAGCACATAATAGATTCCAATCGTACTCTTATTTAAAGAAAAAACTTCTCATTAGCGAAGAGCTTTACCCATGTCAGGCCTGTACAATGAACTCCAGTATATGACCATGAATGGTAGGCAGGGCTCTGAAGACAAATGATATCACACTGCTTGCTTGACACTTATTCCTAAGCAAAAGAATCACATTACAGCTCTTTAGGTTTTATTTGGTTCGAATGCAATTGTTTAGTTCTATCCAAAATGGTTTATAAATTTACAAGACATTTAAACTCTGGTGCAAGTGACCTTGTATATCTTGTCCATTCGCTTTGCCAAACTACATCTTACATTGCAACCACATGTTATGCTGGTCTGATGACCCCTTTTCCCTTGCAAAACATCCTCAGAAGTAACACAAAGGATGGTCGGGTGGCGGGGAGGGGGGAGGGGGACCCTTAACACTTCCCCTTCTCTGCTCCCTCCCAAATGGACTTTACAATGCAGAAAATTAAATATGGTTGCACCTTAAAATATAATTTGGCCTTAGAGCAAATAGGGGAACAATGCCTAAAGATGTGGATCTAACTGTGTGTGTGTACTTTTAACACAATCTATATTGTTATTTCAAGCACCGCCAGACATTACGACTGTCATTTTTATATCTGTGAGCGTGGAGACATTCTTCCCTCAATTCATTGTATCAATATGGTCAGTCATTGAATGAACTTATGCCCATGTGTCCTCCACAGTGTAGCTGCCATATACTTGAATGGTATACTTGGAAGGGAAAACGCTGTACTAATGCTCCTACTGAAGCCAGATAGCTATTTCCGAAACAAAATCTGGTACTCTTAGTATTTACCAAGATGAACAGGAAACGATTTTCCATTATCACTGGAATTCAGCATCTATTCATTCTAAAGAGTCAGAGTATTAATTGAATACCATGTGTTATATTAAGCATGCATATATTGTTTGTCAAAGTATAATATCCCTTAAGGGTGAATAAATGTTGACATTAATAAATTATTGGATTTATTCTTTCACAAGGTTACATCGCAGATATATAAATATTTAAAACAGCTACACTTACATGTGCTGAGGCAGGAAACGCATCTCTTCAAAATAAAAATGGAAGAAAATGTGCAGGAGTATGAGAAAAATTGCAGATACCCTTTGTCTACTTAAAAAAAACCCATCTCTCTGGTTTAGATATAGAGCATCAGACGCAAAAATGAGATCATTCAAAAACATTATGCTTATGAACTTCGCACCTGACTAAGCACTGATACAAAAACACTTCCCATGGAACTCTGAGCTCTGCAAAACCTTCCTTTTTTGCGACTGAAGAGAACTTTTCTTCTCACTGTACTTCAACTGTGACAGACAAGGACAAAGACAGAGATGTTAAAAGTTCTATGGAATGTGCTCAAATGCACATCAACAGTAAAGGGTTGGGAGCAGATTACAAATATTTTACATACACGCCAATATATTTGATAATGAAGAGATCTGGAAAGCCCCCAATGCAGTCATATGCAAAGTGACACCACTCCAAGCACATTCACTTCAGTGGACAAAAATCTGCAGTAGCCGATATACTCTTTCACTTCTGGAAGTATACTGATTAATTCCTTACATATGTAAGATTAACGAGAGAGTCATTTTGTCAAAGTTAAACATTTTTTAAGAAACAAAAGGCTTTAAAACATAGAATAAGGAATTGCAACAGAACTGTTTAATAACAATGAATTAATCTCAATTTAATTTCCAGAATTTTGCTTCTGTTCTCTATTTTCCCCTTCTGCCCCTTTCCAGAGAACACAGAAAACTGTAGAGAGAGATAATGAAAAATGGGATATCTGTATTTTAAATAAAGCATTTAATGTAATTATTCCCTGCACTGTCTGGTGAGATTATAAGGGAGCAGGCCATGTGACCCATTTGACAGCTCCAAAGATCCCAGCTGATAAACAGATGTTTACAGTATTTGCAACCTTTCTGCATTTTTTTTAGTTCATATCCTTACAAGACAGGCAGCAAGATCCACTTACAGTCTTATAAAGTCTCAGGTCAAAGAATATAAATTGTACTGAGCAATTCATCTTCTTGTTCAGAGTCATTAAATTTCCTCCCAGAATATATTTGATTGATATTCTTGGAGGTGAAAGGCTAAACGGACCATATGGCAACATGTTGCATTCCATATGTTATCTGCCCATCCGTGCTTAAGCTGCCATTAGCAACATCTGCACCCAGTGGAAATCCAGCTGCGCAGAAAACTATTGTCACGTTTGCACTAAATAAATAAAGGGGGTGGGGGTGCAGGAAAAAACAGCCGTCGATTTAACCTTGTTCAAATCCAAATCTACATTCGGGCCTGTCAGGAAGATACTGAGGAGTGAAAAACAAAGCAAAACAAACAAAAAACCCTGACAGTGAAATTGGGGCGTAGGAAAAAGATAAGAGCAAAGAATAGATGATTGCACCCATTTGGAAAGCTTGCCGGACAGATTGCATGCATGCAAAGCAGGACACCGGGAGAGTATTACTTAAGTTTCAGGCGCGGATCTGCAGTAGAAGAGCAAGATCCGAGTTCAGTGGCACCTTCAAGACCAACTACATTTGCTGGGCATGAGCTTGCAGAAGAGAGCTTTGACTCTCGAAGATCTGGAGGGAGCTCGGATCTTGCTCTCCGGCTGCCCTAAGCGGGAGGTTGCAAGCCGGAAGGCTCTTTCTCTCCTCGGTGGTGCAAAAGCTCCTCCTCCCCAAGACTTCCTCGCTCTGCAGGGTTCATCGGGGTGGGGACAAAGGAGAGAAGCCCCACCTACCTTGGAGAGGCTGCGCGGGGCTGCGGCAGGGCAGGCTTGCGCGGGCCCCCTCGATGCCCCCCTCCCGCCGTACCTGGCGCCGGGCTCCCCCCGCCAGCGCCGGCTCTTCTCCCCCTTTCCCCGCTTCTGGTCAGCCGAGGTCCCTGTACGGGGCGAGCGGCGGCTGCCGAGTCCCGCAGCCGGCCGAGGTGCTCGGGTAGGCGGCGGGGTCTTCCCTTCTCCGGCCACCTCGCAGACGCCGCCAGCTCAGCGCCGGCTGCAGCCAAGAGCGTCAGCTCCCCCGTCAGCCCAGCCGCTCTCCGTGACGGCAGCGCCCGGCTGTATAAATAGCCCGGCCCAGCCCCAGCCGAAGGAGGGGAGAGAAGGAATTTCCATTGACGCTGCCGGGGAAGGAAACAATGGCTCGGGGGCAGGAGCGGCGCCGCCTGGCTCCGCGCCAGCTCCACCCCCGCAGGGCTTTCCCGCTCCCTCCGAAACAACGCCTGGCGAGCCGCCGCCGCAGGCCGGCCCCCTCGGTGGCTTCCCGCGCTGCCCCTTCGCTCTTGCGCCTTCCAAGGCTGCCCGGGTGGAAACTTGCGAAGGAGGGCTTGCCCCGCACGGCGCGGCCCAGGGGCTGGCTGGGTGACGTCGGGCCAGTCGGCGGCCTCTCAGCCTAGCCTGCCTCACAGGCGTCGTGGGAAGAGCAAGCGGGGAAGGGAAGGGAGAGCCCCGGGCCCGGCATCCTGCGGCTCCCCGTTGCGGGGGAGAACTGTGCCACACCGGTAGATGCACCGGGTGAGAAAAAGAGCAGACCCCTCTTCTAGTCAGGGCTGGGGGCAGCAAAAGAAAGAGCAAGTGCGTTCGGTAGGCTGCCTGAAGTTAACAGGAAAGAGTGCTTTGAGCCTGTACAGAACGCATGTAACGCTCAAACGCGCTCATATCAGCAGTTACACAAAGAAAGAGAGCGCGCAGGAGCGAGCAGGGCCCTTCCAAGTTACCAACTTCAGGTTGGGAAATTCCTGGAGATTAGTGGGACGGAGCCTGGAGAGAGCAGTGTGGGGAGGGAACTCTGCAGGATATAATGCCGTAAAGTCCACACCCCAAAGCAGCTATTTTCTTCATTGGAACTGATCTCTGTCGTCTAGAGATCAGTCGTAACTCTAGGAGAGCTCCAGCCATCACCTGGAGGCTGGCAACCCGAGGACTTCTGGAGGACATCTCATTGAACCCTTCTCCACTAATTCCCTGGCAGCCTCCCAACTTCCTTGTCTCTTCCCACCCACCCACCTTTATTTGACCCTCTTCTTCACTTTTCACCCCCCTGCTTCCTTGTCTCTTCCCACCCATCCACCTTTATTTGACCCTCTTCTTCACTTTTCCCTCCTATGCCCTTCACAGCCTCTACACAGGAAAACCATTACCTACTTGTGCAATGGCAGCTGCCAGTCCAAGGTGCACAGTGGGGAACCTGCAAGGACTTGTAGAAGGCACCTTACTTTCTCCATATCCACCTCATGGCACGATTTCCTCTTTCCTTCCTCCTGGCAACCTGTATTCTCACCTCTCCTTGCTTCTTTTTCTTGTTCCCACCCAACAACCAATCTATGATTTCTCTGCTGCCCATCTTTGGCTATATTGATATACATTTGCTTTATTTACATTCTGCCTTGTTCCACAATGGGGACCCAACAAACCTGTTAGGTAGATTAGGCTGAGAATGTGTGACTGGCTCAAAGTTACCCAGAGAACTTTCATGGACGATTCAAACTTGGGTCCCCCAGGTTCTATTCTGAAACTCTTACTGCTACACCACTCTGGCTTTTATGGGGTGGCTGCTGTTAGGAAGCAGCAAGCAGCTAGGCCTTGGTGAGTCAGCAAGTCACATGATAGCAAGTTGTACCATGGGTTCTGCTGGATTTGGCAAAAGGCCAAAACAGAATTGGAAAGCCCCCCCCCTTTAATTGGCAGAAACCAAAGCTTGAAGGCTGGCAGTACTGTTGTGGCTTCCTAATGATGACAACTGAGGGTATTTGTTTCTTAAAGTTATAGGTGCTGTTTCTATTACAGATTTTTAAAAACGTTTTTTTTTCTTTTTTAGATTTCAGATTTTTCTGCAAACCTTGATAGGCAGAGATCATCTATCTTGTTTATTCCTGGCTTCAGTCTCTAGATTTCAGTATCCACAGATTATATAATAATATATTTATATATATTTAATGCAGTAAAACACATTAAAGTTATATATATTACACAAGTGTGTGTGTGTGTGTTTATTGTGTGTGTACAACCAGAATATGCTCTATATAATTTTGGCTTCAATATTTTATTTTCAATATTTATAATTTGCTATTTTGGTTTTTTTTAAAAATCACCTGCTCTTGCTCACAACACTGTTTAAAAACGTAAACGAAGGCATATACCAATAAAATAGATTCTAAAAAGTCCAACATTTGGAGGTTTATATGGCATTATCTGGTTTTATGTTAAGGCTGTGCACTTATTTTTTAATTTATTTTTTATTTTATTATTATATTTATATTCTCTCCCTGCAGAGCAGGCTCAGAGCGGATTACATCACAATGTAATACAGGTAGCATAATAAAACCAAATTCAGTTTATAAAATCCAGTGGCACGCACATTGACCTTCCGTCACTAAAACCTCACTAAAACTCGGCGTTTTTTTTTGTTTTGGCAAACTAACAGATGTTATACAGCATGGGGGCAGTATCTCCCCTCCCCCAGCAGAAGGCCAGTTGAAGAAGGGAGTCCTCCCACTTCAACCACCATATGCATGTTTTCTTGGCAAGGATGTAGGATTTACTTGTTGAATATGATGTCCTGATGCCTTTGCCAAGAAGACGTTTTGGGTTGATAATAGTCTTGATGGGCCATAGAGAAATTGTTTGACATTGGAAAGGAAACTCTTGGGGCTTTACATTCACTGAAATCAAGGGGATTAGAAGTGCTATGACTGCAAGAGTGGAAGAGAGAGGATGTGTGTTTCTGGAGCATAAAATTCAATGAAAATATATCTGGTATGTGGATAGTGATACCTGGCTGTAACTCAAAAGGGAAAGGTTTGAAGAAGACGGTTGTTAGCAGCTGATCAGATAGGCATTTTGTTTGTGATAGAATTCGGTAGAATTAGCCTGAAATGGAAAAGGAATTTTTTTACATTTAAATGGTTCAATGCTGCAAGCCACTGTTTTCAAACCCATTTTTTAATTTTCCCCCCTGTTGATAACATAACCTTGCCAATAGATTTCTTCAGTAGATGGTAAACAATGTGAACAGCAAATGGCTGCTGCAAATTTCCGCAAATGGTTAGCAAGCCAACTGTAATATATTTGAAAAGGGCTGTTTTCACATTGCCTATATATATATTGCTCTTATCTTGATGCCCCAAGAGCTAGTCATGGAAAAAGCATTCTGGTAAACAAATGATAGTATGTCTTGAGGTACAGTTCACTGGGTTAAAAAAAGAAAAGGAAGAAAAAACATTCATTGTCAGCTACCTGCTGTTGGCCCTTGTTTCTTGCCAATCTTCAAAATGAGTATAGTAAAGGGATTAGATCCCAACCAGCTTTTCTGTTGGTGCAAAAGGAAGATGGGTCCCATTCGATCACCAAGCAAAAAGGATATTTGGGGGATCGGAGTGCTTGCATGTACAAAAAGCCTTCTGGGATGGGACCATAGTATGGAGGGGAATTGGTGCAATGGAGTGAAAAAGCTGGTTGGATGCAAGCTGGTTGAATGTGACTCTTAGAAAGGTAAATAACAGCCTGGGAATTCTGTCTCCTGCGTGCCAGATGAATTGATAACTGTCTGGAAAAACCTAGTTTGACTTGATACCCTTATGTAATATATATGGGTAATTAAAATATATATGGGTAATTAAAAACATGTTTAATATCCTTGAAATACGGTGAGTTCTACAGTTTGATTATTTACTTAAAACTCTTAACTCCTCAATAATCCAAGCCCCTTTTCTCTGGAATTAGATGCAAATAGATAATTACTTGTCTTTATATGGCAAGTGTGATACTAATTACAGGATCGATGACAAAAGTTGTATGGAATGCCACATTTTATCTAAACCTCTTTCCATGTTTCCATATGGTTAATATGGGCTTTATGAAATAGGTGCCAATCATTGCTTATTTTTGTTTATCTATCACTATGCCCAGTAAAAGTGCTTTGCGATTCTTATTTCAGAGCATGTTGGTTCTTGTTGGCAGATGTTTGCTCGAAATAGACTCCAAATGAGAAACTCTCTACAGCCCCATGCAAATGATAATTTAGGTAGAAATGAATGCATGGAATGGGAAGATTGGGAACTCTTTTTCAGAACCAGATTCTTATCTCCATGTCTTTGAGATGTCCCATATATGCATACCATCCAAATGCACGTAAGTTTTCTGTATGCAATCTGTACCCTCAACTTTTACACGGTAATGAAATGATTGTGGCTGCACACCTGAGAACACTTTCCTATAAGTTAGCCCCACTGAATAATATGGGATTTGCTTGTGAGTAGACTCATTAGGATTGCTCCCTATGCACAGGAAATCTGGATGCGCCTGGATATACAGAGCTAGTTTCCTGCACAAACCATACCTTGAATGTGTAAATGCCAGGACTGGCAATATCTGGTCCACTCTGCCCGCCACATATTCATTTTGACCTCTGAATGATCATATGAGCAAGAAGTAAGCACATCTAAGAAAGTCCTCAATTTTTTTCGTATAAGTAATGTTGCTTAATTCATTCTAACAATTTTGTTTTGTTTTGTTTAAGCACAAGTCTGTTTCATCTGATCTCATGGCCACTCCTACACACTGACCATTCTGTCATTTCCCCATATATAACAAAACCTTCTTATACTACATGTTAAACCAAACTAAAGTGAGAGCCTTTGATGGCAGCAAAAATCTTTTAGGAACACTAAGGAAAGCATTATGCAGGTCTTATAAAGGGGCAAAATATGACATTCAAGTTCTCTGACATGCAGACTTTTCATTTTGCTCCCCAACGCCCTCCATAATTCTCCCTGTGGGAATTCACCACCTTAGAAACAAATATATAAATCTAACTCTATTCTTCGTGGGTCATGAAAAATTTGATGTATCTGTTCTATGTTGCAATATATTTTTTTAAGT
This sequence comes from Eublepharis macularius, assembly GCF_028583425.1. Lineage (NCBI taxonomy): Eukaryota > Metazoa > Chordata > Lepidosauria > Squamata > Eublepharidae > Eublepharis > Eublepharis macularius. The sequence goes on from NC_072791.1 coordinate 189,007,811, forward strand.
TTTGGAAGATGGGTTTTGTGGTAGAAAGTGGTGACCCCCCCACTCCTTGCTGGGGTTTTCAAGACAAGAGATTAACAGAGGTGGTTTGCCATTGCTTTCCTCTGCAACCCTGGTCGTCTTTGGAGGTCTCCCATCCAATTACTAACTGAAGCTGACCTGCTAACCCTCTAAGATCTTATGAGATCAGACTTGCCTGGTCTGTCCAGGTTAGGGCAAGACGGGTTTTAGGGCGAGATAAAGGGAATAGATTTTGCACATTGCTGTCTATGAAACTGAAAATTTCTTTATCTATCTTGTATTTATCTGTTGCGGTTTTTACTTGAGATAAGAAAAACTAGATTTGTAAATGGCTGGGAGAATCAGTCCTTTAAAGGAGAATATTAACTGGGGAAACAGGAGTTTTGTATAGCGATGTAGGAAATTAAATGCAATGATTGAAAACAGTGATAAAATATCATTTTGCCATGCTTGAAAATGTGATTTGAATACATAATGAAGATGACTTTGAAAGCAGTTAATTATTTTTTTACTCTAGTTGAAGTGGAGATTAAAGCAGAAAATGATGTATTGCTTACAAAAACAATGCTGTACATTTTTAAATTATCAAGTTTAGAGCAGCAGGAAATATTCAGTGTTTAGGGCAGGTTGAACTGCATGTTCTTACGAGCTTGCCCTAGTTCTTAAAACAATGAGAATTTGCAGAGTTCTGTTTCCTTCGGGCGAGAAAGTTCTGGTGATTGATATTAACTTTGTAATATTTGATTCATTACAAATCAATTTATTATCATTTGATATTATAAATACCAAAACAGGTCATAGTGGAGGCAAAAGTCACTAAGATTCACTAAAATGCATAGTCACTAGCCCTGCACCAACCCACAGGGATGCGTCTGGTACCACAAGCTCACATCTGTTTAATTCTCTTTAACTTAGAACTGAAAACTCACTTTGTTTTCCCCATGAATACCAACATAGCATTGATCTACTCAGAAGGTGGGTTAAGTGGTATCACTTTCTGAAGGCTGGATTCCTTGCCATTAGCTGCCCTTCTTCAACTAAGATTAATTTACATCCTTGATATCATCAGCTGCCCCTTTATTATATTCAGGATGACCTGATAGCCATGCTATTCTTTTTAATGTCATTATGTGTGTTAGTTGGAGACCTGGATGTTGAGGGGTGGGGGAGTGATTGTCTTTCAGCATCACCTGTCATCCTCAAAGAGTTATGAGGGTCGATAACCACTATTCTGAAGGCTGATCAAAGGAGAAGATGGGCATAATATCAAATATGCTGTCAATCCATTTTCATAGTCACAGATAGCAAAGATTTAAAAAAACACATCCTCTTTCTGTTGATAGGTTAGCACAACATGACACCTGAATCCTAATGCAACTCACCAGCTCACTGGTAGTTAAAAAAAATTTTTTTTGCTACCCAATGGTGACTGCAGACAAAGGAGATGACAGGCCCCGCCCCCTACTGGACTGGTAAGCTTCATTCTGCTTGAGGGGCTATCTCAAATTGTCTAGGCCTGATGTTAGGTCCTAATTCAGAGAGAGACCCCTATAGCAGAGAGCTGTATATATGAATCTTTGTCCATATTCAGAAGGTGGCTAGTGCTGTTAGTTTTTTACAGGATTGCTAACTTGTTTGAGAAGAATTGGCATGAGTACATGCTACACCAGTCTTTTTATGGGCATCTTCTGCAGTGCAGACGAATGTAGCTCACCTTGGTTCAGGTATGCCTTAGTAAGATTGGATGCACTAGCTTAGATCCTGTCTAAAATTTCTGCAAACTGAAGGATTTCTGTCCATGGAGAGTATCTTCCTTGCTTCCTCCATCCACTGCAGCCAAAAATGCACCCCAAATGCTCTTGTGGGGGAGGGGCGGGATAGGGATGTTATGGGGTGGGGAATTTCTTTTTCTGAAATTTACTTTTTTTAGATACAGCCACTGATTCATCTTATTCTTTTTTCTCTTTTAAGAGCAGGATTTCTCTTTCATTTCTCTTTGAAGAGAAATCAAGGAGCCCTTTTGTAACTTCAGACTTTGCAGTTGTTTTATATACTTGTCAGGATGGTGCTCTAGTAGGAAGACAGGAAAGCTTGGGAAGACATTGTCTGTGCTGAGCATCTACAGGGTGAAATTCTCAAATTTTGCAGAACCACCCTTCCTGCCCTCCTCTCTTCAAATTTCTCTTTGATCAAAAAGGAATCTGTGGTTGTTGGGGGTTTTCCGGGCTGTATTGCCGTGGTCTTGGCATTGTAGTTCCTGACGTTTCGCCAGCAGCTGTGGCTGGCATCTTCAGAGGTGTGGCAAGCCGTGTGGAAGGCCGTGAAAGCCTTCGACAATACATCAAAAAGGAATCTATTAGAAATTGACTCCAAATTCCTAAAAACAGGAAAAGAAAAAGATTGTTGGATTTCAGGGAGAAACTGGATGAAGAGGAATGAAGAGAATTTCTCTTAACTACCCTGGGCAGGGCTGGCCCTAGGATAAATAGTTTCCTCCCTCAGTCAGCTTTGCAATATTGCCAAGTTGTGTGCCTTGTAGAAGAGTGCAAAACCTAGTGGTGTAACATATCCTACAACACTTCTCAGGCTTTCCCAGTACTGTCTGAAAAACTCCCAGAACAAGCTGCCCGTCATGTGCTGCCTTTCTTTCAATGCTCTCTTCCTGCTTCAGTTACAGGATCCCAATGAAGCCTTCCAGGCTGTAGCATCTTCCTCTCTACATCCAGGTCTTCTTCTCCATCTCTTTTTTAAGCAGGTCCACCCTAAACAACAGGGTCGCCAACCAAGGCTTACCAAGAGATGTGTTGCAGGGCATCCATGATACCAAAGTGAGTGATGTCTGGGTAGCACTACAAATTCTCCTGACACTTCCACTGACAGTTGCTTATCAAAGTGAATTTATGATTTACCGTGGAAATAAGAGACTCGTATCACTTGTTAGTGATGGAGTATGACATTGCTCAAAATCTAGATCTCTCAGCCGCTGTGCTAGTGTTTGCACAAGCCAGAGCTCGAAAAAAAGCTTGAAAATTCTGAGGACAAGTAGTGGACTAGGCAACACGGCAGAACTGTCACGTTTTTTAGATTTACATAATACTTTTTAACAGAAAGTTTCAAAAGCCGGTACAGAACACTGAAATAGATAGTTTCACTTTCAATGTTCTTTGTTTTGTACCACTTCCTTTTCCTTTTTTGGCAAGTAGTCTTTATTTTAGAACACCCATTACAAAAATAAAAATGCAGATTGAAATATAGTTAAAAGTTATCAAACATTTAAATTAATTGCTTCTTGTCATTTGGACATGGTAATCTCACATGGTGTAATCCGCCTTGAGTCTCAGTGAGAAAGGCAGACTACAAATGACAAATGACATTAATTTGACAGTTACGTCCTGAATAGACTGAGCAACCAAGCTCAGCCTGGTGCCCCAAGAAGCTGCCTCGCTCACCCTCACCTACCGTTGGCCCTGGCTGGGGGACCCCCAGAAATTTAGAAATCTACTGTGGGAGGGTAAAAATCACCTCCTTGCATACACAGAAATGTTTGGTTGGATCCAACCTACTGTAATACCATTCAGAGGCACTGTAAGTAATCCAATTTTGATTTGACAGAAAATATTGTCACCAATGGACCATTCTGTGGGTTGTGTACATTTTAAAACGTACACACAGTTAAGTGAGAATTTCATGGGGCATCTGTTAGATTTCATTTAAATGAGTTCTGGCTATTCGATATGAAAAACCAGATGAATGATGAGATGAAAATGGATTCCTATTTAATATTATTAGTGAAAACAAACATATTGCTCTCCAGACCAAAGAACTTTAATAAAAAAATGAATGACACTAAATGAAAACTGCTTGTTATATTCATCAGATAATTCAATAGAAGAGCCAGCAAAATTAGACTCTATTGATACAATAAGCAAATGTGAATGCATTTGTTTCCTTATCACAAAAGTTCAATATTCAAGATCATTAGAAAACAAAAATCACAACTATTTTTTTACCGTAGCCAATTATAATTAGATCATATTATTCAAAGACCATATTATTTATTACTAATTAGGCTTCTGTTAACATACTGGAAATTAAATTCAAATTGCATTGCCTTTCAAATCACATCATTTCAACCAAAACATAGTACTAAAACAAATATGATTCCTATTTTGATAGCTGATCCATGCCACATACCTTTTACCATTGGTTTAGGCTTGGATACAATCTGGCTTCTGCAGAGATAGAATAGTCCTTTGCTCCTTCAAGGCCCGTGCCATTGCCTAATTCCTTAATTCTCTGGAGTGGCTTTTTGGAGGGGTCCAGGGGGTGGAGTAGAGAAGAAGATGGAACAAAATCATATTTTGTGAGCAGAGCTCTTCTCACAGTTGATTTAATTCACACCTTAGTTATTGGCTGCTCTAGCAAGGCAAGCATATGATGCAGAACCTATCCCTAAATCATCTCTGTGTTACAGAAGGCTTGGAGGTCCATTCTCAATACACCCAGGAAGCAAACCATGGTAAAAACATCCTGTCAAGTTTCTGAAGATAAGAAGCGTACTCCAGAATGAACATTTGGGGTTACTCTTCATGTTTTTCCTTCTTTCAAAGCTGGGAAGGTGGGGAGGGAGTTAACAGATGAACGTTCTGCTTTCTCATAGACTTTCATCTCCATTTGCCATTCTATCAGATTTTCTGGGCCGATCTGGGAAGGTGCTTTCTGCCTAGCCCTGTACTCTGTATTGTGGCACAATTATGTTAATTGCATCCTGGCGCACACATGCAACACCCCTTCCTTGCTGCAATGGGAAGGCAAAAAGAAGGGAAAAATCAGCAGTAGCGGGTGATCTTTGATCTAATTAGCCTCTACTTCCAAATAACTTTGTAAGAAATTCTTAGCACTTTGGTCTGAAGAATTACAAATTCATTGCTAGTGTTTTAAGTGATGCCCTTCAGTTTGCTTTGCTACCTCTCATGTTCTGCTTCCTCTCCCAGCAACCTTCTGCATCCTTAAAACCCTGACCTTAGTTGTGCCTTGATGAAGAGTACAGCTGTAAGATCTTTTTACTTCTACTTTTTGTTTGTGCACATCTGCAGTTGCTGTCCAACTACAAAAGAGCCTGGAGACACCTGTGAAACAAATCGCCACCTTGCAACAGATATGGGTTTGCAGTAGTATATCAGCCGGCATTAAAAGCTAGAGTGGATATGTTATTCATCAAAAAATGGTTTGTTTCCTTCTTTCTATTAAAAAAGGTTAGGGTATCAATGCCTAATAACTGGATAAGGGCTGAAAAAGATTGAAACAATTTGTTTGCATTAACAAATGTTTAAATTAATTGTTAATAGCTTTAGAATGTTTACACTGATTTGAAAGTTAAACTTTGACTTTATTAAAAACCAAATGAATTAATATGGCTAATTGGGTTGTTCAGCAAAACTGAAGTGGCGCATCCAGTTAATCTGTAAAATAATGGAACTGATCAAATTTAAAAGTGTGATTAAATCCCTCCATCCAGTGATATTCACTGCTGCATGCTAATTCACTGATCTCAGGTTGCTGAATTAGCAAACTAGTAAACAATTTGGGAAAAAATTAGATGGACAAACACCATTTATAGAGGGAAATATTTAAATGCAATGTGCACAGTAACTAAATCTTTGTACATTATATATATATATTGTGCCTTTTGTGGATTTTTCATTCAGACAATCTGCTGTATAAAATATTCTTTGTGTGGTATCTGTGGCATTTTTGTAGACACTAATTTGAAACTTCAGTAAAATGAGCTACTGCTTTTAAAAAATGATACCTACAACATTGTAAATAATTGTATATTTCTCCAGAATTTGTGTAAAGTTTGCTGCAGAATATTATAATTGGGTGCTCTCCAATCAAATATGAAATGTGCTGTTTAATGATCTATCATATAATTAGAATGCTGTGTTGATTTCCAAGTAAGCCTTTGTTTTTGCCTTCACACGTGGGATTATAAATTAAAGGCCTGTAAAAGAAAAGCAGTATTATTTAACTGTCTGGAAACTTCTGTTTTATAATCTGTGTAAATCTGTGTAACTATCCTAGCCTCTATATATCTGACTTTTACAGCAACATTTCTATCTGATAGCAAACCCTTCAGTGGTAATATGTTCTGTTTTATTTTGTAGAAGAATAATCAAGAGTTCCTGCCTTGAGGCTTGAGCATTGCTTACACTAAAGAAACAACAGACAAATTTACAGAAAGTAAGAACGCTGACCTGGATAGCTCAGGCAAACCCAATCTTGTCAAATCTCAGAAGCTAAGCAGAGTTGGCCTTGGTTCGTAATTGGATGGGAGACCTCCAGCAAAGACCAGGGTTACAGAGCCAGGCCATGTTAGTCTCTTGCCATGAAAACCCCTCCAGGGGTCACTATAAGTCAGCTATGACTTGACAGCAGTCTCCACCAACACACAGAGTAAGCAGTTAACAGTGCAGACTTAGGCAGTTACAGGATTGCATTGTAAGAGACTTGGGGAAGATCATTCTGGTTGCTATTCTACTAAAACAACAATAAACATTTACCACTGATTCCCGAACTATGTGCTGGTGGACATAAATGTGTCAAGTCGTGCAAAAGTGCATCTGCCATTCTATATTTCTCAATGTGGAGAATCCTTTCCTTCTATCACTGTGCATGTCTGACCACTTGAACATCTGCCAATAGATGAGCATGGCATCATCCCATTGGAGGAAAGGCATCGCACGAGTCCTTGATGGAGCTAGAGAATCAGTTGGTAGATACTCCAAAGTCTCCTTGTGGCAGGATAACCAACTCCAGTTCTGGTTCTGTAACCATCCCTACCAGTGGGTGGTGCTGTTGCACATCTGAGTGTTTGGGTTCTAAATTCTAATTGTTCTGTGTTCTGGGGAGAGCTGACTGTTTAACTGTTGTAACTGTGTTAAGATCTGTGCGGAGGCTGTGCTGGAGACCTGGAATCCTGAAAGTTAGTAATTTAACAGGGGTGTAAGATTTCTCAGAGAGAACAGCTCTTCTGTACCAGATAACATAAGAACAGCTTTGCATGGGAGGCCGAGCCTGCTCAGGGTCTGCTCACTTATGCAGCCCTTAAATCCCCAGATCTGTCCTGTCATTGATAAACAACCATAAGCTCTACTTATCAAGGAAGAGATGAACAATGGCAGCAGCTCTGTCCATGATCTCCAAGGAGAACCACAAGCTTCATACATGTTTATGCCACTAACACAGGCCGAGTCAACAGGAGACAGCTGGGAAGCATACAAATGGTAAGGCCAAGAGAGTGAAAGTGCGTGGGGCTACTAGAGTGGCTACTGGATGCTGAGAGGGAGAAGCTGTTTATTTATTATGATTTTAATGTAAATGAAATCTTGTTGTCATCCGCTCTGAGCCCGTTCGTGGGGAAAGCGGACTACAAATTTAATCAATCAATCAAACTGCAAATTCAGGATTTTCTAGAAGGCTGCAAGCCAAGTCCTAGGAAAATGAAGGCAATTGAATTCCACCTCACCCATCATATTGAACCTTTCCAGACATACCCACATGAAGCAAGGATTGCTGTACATTTGAAAGTAACGGTTGCTGCCCTTCTTTTATTTAGCTTCCCCATTATTAAAGGCAGAGGCTCTACACTGTAGCTTGCACTGACTGCTGCTACGTGATTTCTGGAAGCCAAGTTGGGCTCTGTGGGACCTAGCCCCTGTATCACATTGCCAAGCCTTGCTTTTCCTGGCTCCCTGGGCGGAGTCACGGCTGCCCTGTAACGCTCATCATTAATAAAGTCTTGTTTTGTCGTGACCACTGACTGACTCAGCAAGGGAGGGATGCTGGGAGGAACTCTGGCTCAAAATTGTAACATAGCTTATTGTTCAAGGATTGTATTGCCAAAACGTTCATATATCTCCAAGTATGCCTAAGATACCAAGCTTGGAGAACACTGCCTGCAGTATCAGTGTTACAATACAATATCAGCATTATTTTAATACTAGAAACATTCAGATTGTATGGCTGTAACTACCAGCTGTTTTTAAACAGGGAGGTTCACTCTCTGAACCTTTCTGAAAGCACAGCTGCTTTTAATTCCTCACCCTTTCCTTAAACCTTCAGATTCTTATGCTAGCTACTGAGCCTTATCGTGCCATGTTTCAAATGTATTAGGACATGGTTACATGGCCAACAAAACATGATAACTTTACTAACCTAACAGCTAGGGTTGAAAGTGCTATCTCAGCAATATCAAGAGATTATGAGGATGGAGAGGGTGGAGTTTGGGGAGGATGTCACATCACTTCCAGGTAATGCTCTAGGAACTTCCCCAAATCTCTATGGTAAAGACCATAGAGACATGGGGAAATTTCTAAAGCATCCCCCTGTACAACATTTTCTGGCCATTTTTTTCCTTCTGTTCTGTTCCTCAGTTTCTTAAAGACAGGGGATTGGGGTTGAATATTAGGGGTGGGCAAATGGCAAGCCTATTAAAAGCCAGATTTCCAGTCTGGTAAGTGTAAGTCTTCAGTTGCTAATCTTGCATAGAATTTATGGAATATGATAGAAAACTGATTCTCACCATGGTGCCCATGGCCACCAAGGTGCCTGCCAGTTGCTTCTTCTGCAAAGCATCTCTTCACCAAAGCAAATAGCCTCCATCTCATTAGAGCAGGAGGTGCTTCAGAAGAACCCAGAAGAACTTTAAGTTTGTGTCTGTAGGGAGTATTCTTTCAGAAACAGCTGCCTCCATCTTGAGAGGATGAGTGGCTTGCAAGCACCCAACATTTTATGATTGGCCCCAGCTGCCAATGGCAGCCATTTTGTGATGGCACCTAGTCTACATTCTCAAAATTCCAAAAGCATCCACAGGCTGTGCTAGAATCTTTTAGGTATGAGGATAGTACACTAGAATTCAGTACAGACAACTGCTTCATTTCCCAGGCCATTTCTTCTGCTGTATCAACAAAAGCTGGAGGACATGGTACAGTACACCTCCGTCATCTTTTGTATGGAAATACTCTCCATTATCTCACAGTGGGGTTGATGCACCATTAACTAAGCACTGGGAAGTGGCTCCATGATTCTGGTCTTTCATTGGACTGTTCTTGCTGGGTTGCGGAGCTCACATTAGCTGCAGGTTTGAAAGTCCTATCTATTGGGCGAGCCCAAAATGTCTGTAAATGTTTGTTGGGACCAGGAATGAGTTAAGCAAACAAATTTAAGAAATTATTGCTGAATAAGGAGACATTTCATTCTGATGCCAGCATAGTAACCAGACACAATCATTGTCTCATGAGAATGTTTTTGAGAAATCAAAATGTTAGAGTTCCACTTAATAGTATGGTATCCAGCAGGTTTTTTTAAAAAACGCTTATAATGATAATTCAAGGCATTTTCTGCCAGACACCTGAAGGCCAAATGTGCAATGATGCCAATGTTCCAATCCAAATAATGATGAAAACACAGCATTTGATAAAATGTTTGCATCATGTTAAGGAAGCAAGAATACTGGATTAGTTTTCAAAAATTAAAGAAGAACAGATTGAGAAATGCTGTTTTTAATTGAAAAAAATTAATTGTGCACCATCTGTATACATTACAAGTTAGGGACGTGTATCTGTGAGCTCATAATTCTTGCGTGGTTTACGGATGCTGTGGAAATTAGACACTCAGAACTGTCTTTGGAACTATTTCAGCACATCTGTAGAAAAAATACATTGCAGTCTATGATAATACTTCAAAAACGTTAATGGACCAGAACATAGTGGCTGTTCATCACCAGTGGTATGACAAGGTCGCCTAAGTCAACCTTCTTAACAATTAAAGGCAGGGCTTTTTTTCTGGGAAAAGAGGTGGTGGAACTCACTGGTACCATATGCACATGCGCAAAGTGCACTCCTGGGACTGCATGATATCACTTCTGGGAAGTGACATCATCATGCAGGGTGGAGCCATGCCCAGAGAATATATAAAAAAAGATAAGGAGGTCAGGCTTAGCTCTAAACAATTAGAAGCTAGCCAGCTGAGTTAAAATGCCCCTTTCCATGCCGCTACGCAGCAGTACGGAAAGGGGCATTTAAACTCTGGCTTCAGCTGCTTGGCGGGGACTTTCCTGCTAGGCACCTGAAGCAAGCCGGCTGGGTTTAAATGGTAGCAGAGAGGGAGAAAGCCTGAAGGGATAGAGGGAAGAGAAAAGGGGAGGGGCATAATGGGGGAAAGAGACTGAATGGGCTGGGAACAGGGAGGTAAAGAGATGGAGAATGGGTGGGGGGGTTAAGAGAGAAAGATTGAGAGGAGGTGGCGGAGAGGGGGAATGAGTTAAGAGGGGAAGAGTGACAGGAAGTGAGAGGGAAGAGGGGGGAAAGAGTGGTGGAGTGGAGGAGAGAAGGGATGTTAAAGGAGGAAAGAGACAGAATGGGTTGGGAGCTTCCCCCCCTCCACTCTTCCCCCCTCTTCACTCCTCCTGTCACTCTTTCCTTTTTGCTCTTGGTCCATTCTCTCTCATTCCCCCTCCAACCACTCCTCCGGTTTTTAATCCACACACCCATTCTCCATCTCTTTTCCTTCCTCCTCAATCCATTCTGTCTCCTTCCCCCTTGTCTCTTCCCTCCACCCTTCCACTCTTTCTCCCTTTCCTCCACCTCCTGTAACACTCTTTCCCTCTTAACGAACCCACCCATTCTCTGTCTCTTTTCCTGCCTGCTCCCAGCCCATTTAGTCTCGTTCTCCCATTATGCCCTTCCCCTTCTCTCTTCTGCTCGCCAGGCAGCAGAAGCGAGGGGGCTGGGATAAAATGCCCCTTTCCATGCTGCTGCACAGGGGCTTTTAAACCCCTGCAAGGAAAGGGAGGGAGTTTAAAGTTTAAACTCCAGCTGACTGTTGGCAGTCAGTTGCAGCAAAGGGAGGGATTTATACCCTACCTTTCCAATGTTTGTGGAAGGGGCTGTAGGTCAATGGTAGGGCATCTATGGAAGGTCCAAGGTGCAATTCCTGGCATCTCCTACTAATTTGGAATTACTATTCTGCATGCTTTGACACCATTAGAAGCCACACTGAGCTTCAGAGAGACAGGGTATTCATGATTAAAAGAAATAACTGGCATTGCACAGGGAGGTTGGGGGGAGGACTGTGGAGATAAAGCTGGGCAAGTCAAGTGATTTCTGTAACAACAACAACAACAACAACATTCGATTTATATACCACCCTTCAGAACAACTTAATGCCCACTCAGGGCAGTTTACAAAATCTGTTATTATTATCCTCATGACAATCATCCTGTGAGGTGTGTGGGGCTGAGAGAGCTGTGGAAGAGCTGTGACTGACTCTAGGTCAGTCAGCTGGCTTCAAGCAGAGGAGTGGGGAATCAAACCCAGTTCTCCAGATTAGAGTCCTTCCACTCTTAACCACTACACCAAACTGGCTCTCAGTGTTGTGGGAGGGTCCTGAGGGGATTATTGTCCATGGGCCAAGGTGGTTCTTGGTACCCTTGATGGTAGAGGTTAGGAAAGGGTACTGTGAGGTCGGAACACTGTGTGCTAGGATTCAATTCCTATATCAGCCACAAGCCCCTTAGGCTTATTGTTGTTGTTATTGCTGTATTTATAACGTTACAGACCTACTTTTCAGAATTATTATGAGGATTACTGATAGAAGGTATGTGAAGTGCTCTAAACACTCAGAGGAGCCATAGATATACTAAGTGTCATTAAAACTAGAATTAGCCATTGCACAAGTGCGCATAAAAGGAAAAAGGAGCTTGATTGCATGTCTAACAACTTATCAGTCTTTAAACAAAAATCTCTTCTTACTGCTGTGTATATAAGGTTGTATCTTCACAATAATTTATTTTAGTTTTATGTAGTGGTGAAGTAGAAATGGGTCCTGGGACACTACAGTAGGATAGACAAATATAAAGAAACAATCTGATATTCTTTTGTACCTAGCATATACTACACTCCAACAGTTAAAAAAAACCACTGTATATAATGCTCTCTCTAAAACCCAAGCCATGGGGTAAAGAGTCATCCAATAAAAATAAAACTTATTCAAGCTGATTTTGTCATATCTAAATCACATAGTGAACAGACATCCTCTTGTGAGATAAGGCATTACAGTGTTAGATCATGCTGCATTATAATGAAGGAGCAGGATGCTTCCTCCAGCTCAACTTCTTCCTGAAGATGTATTAATTTCCTTTTACAACAAAAAGGGCTATGGTACTTGTTTAAATGAAGTCTGGCCTGCCACATTTTCCTTCATAAAGATAACAGGGGGGAAAATTACTCCAGATGCATGATGGGAAGTAACAGAAGCTACCTTCCTAAAAAGTCCTGTAATACTAGTTGTCGGGGTGGGGGTGGGGATTGATGAAAAATGAAACAGAAAAGTAAAGAAATAAAAGAGGTTCTAATGTGGCTAAGAAACTTGTTCTCTAAGTTGGCTGTTGCATTTCCAGGTAGGACTTCAACTAAATGAATGGAAAACCAGTGATTTCTTTATAACCAATATAAACTTCTGTAGACCTCTTAACAATCCCCAATTATCTAAGGTCGTTTTTTTTTTAAAAAAAAACATGATTAATAGCTGAGGCTTGTTGATAAAGAACTGTGCAATTAGTTCTGCAAACCTCAAAGTACTTTTTGCCACTGTGTTTTTTTAACAGTAGCCCCTCCTCATGCTGCATGGAAAAACAGTTTTAAAACTGAGGAGACTCTTTAAAACACCTTATGATATCCTGTAGGGGAATTAAACTCCTCACTGGCCATGCCTGAAGGTGTTTGTTGGATCCCAGAATATATATTTAACGAACATCTAAGATATGTCTTAGAATGGTAAAGCAGAATTGATAGATGCTGACAATTAATTGATTATCCCCATACAAGTTTTTCCCTTGTGATTTAAGGATCACCCTTTTGCAAACTGTATATCTGTTTAAGGGATATAGCATATTTATGTTGTCAATTAATAACCCCTTTTGAATTAATAAACTATCTTCTGAATGGTTTGTTTAAGGTCTCTGAAATGAGAGGCATTGGCCAACTATAAGCAAGATTACCATATAACATACACAAAGCGGGAAGAAATTTGTTTTCATTTTTTTTGTAATTACTACTAGGCAATACTACTATGCAACCACACACATTATTAAAGGGTCAAAGGTCAGAGGCATTCTCGCTGGCAAGTGAGGCTAGCTGAGCTCTTTCAATACTGTGGTAGATAAAATTAACGTTTGTTTCCTAAGGTTCCTAGTATACTTGCATCTCTTGCAGATCAGAAACAGCAGAGAGCTTATGAATGATAAAGGCCTTGATGTTTTAAGGCTAAAAGTAACGAAGATGCTAAATATAAAGAAGAAAGGGCCAGGCAGAAATTCTCAGCAACTGGGGAGGGGGAGGGGCATCTAGTAAGATGAATACAGGGCAAGTTGTGAGCTGTTTTGGAAGAAAAGCAAAGCAGTGGAGGAACAATGAGAAATATAATGGGAAGATTGTGAGCTGAGGTATTAGAAGCAGGAAACCAGCCAGGGATGCAGTGGGGCACCTGGATGATCAAGGGGTAAAAGGATTACTGAAGGATGATAGGGAAATGGCTGAGTAGCTAAATGCATTTTTTGCCTCTGTCTTCACTATAGAAGATGAGAGGTGCTTGCCCACTCCAGAACCACTGATTTCGGAAGGAATATTGAAAGACCTGAGTCAGATTGAGATGACGAGAGAGGAGGTCCTACGACTGATAGACAATTTAAAAACTAACAAATCACCAGGCCCGGATGGCATACATCCAAGAGTTCTGAAAGAACTCAGACGTGAACTTGTGGATCTCCTGACAAAGATATGTAACCCTTCATTAACATCTGCCTCCATTCCTGAGGACTGGAAGGTAGCGAATGTCACCCCCATCTTTAAAAAGGGTTCCAGAGGAGATCCGGGAAATTACAGGCCAGCCAGTCTAACGTTAATATCGGGTAAGTTGGTGGAAACCGTTAGTAGGCACATTAATGAACAAAATCTATTGAGGAAGACTCAGCATGGGTTCTGTAAGAGAAGATCTTGTCTCACGAACCTGTTAGAATTCTTTGAGGGAGTGAATAAACATGTGGACAAGGGGGAACCAATAGATGTTGTCTACCTGGACTTCCAGAAAGCTTTTGATAAAGTTCCTCATCAAAGGCTGCTAAGTAAGCTCAATAGACATGGGGTAAAAGAACAAGTCATCTCGTGGATCAAAAACTGGCTAATGAATAGGAAACAGAGAGTGAGTATAAATGGGCAATATTCACAGTGGAGGGTGGTAAGCAGTGGGGTACTACAGAGCTCAGTATTGGGTCCAGTGCTTTTTAACTTGTTCATTAATGATTTGGAGTCGGGAGTAAGCTGTGAAGTGGCTAAGTTTGCTGATGACACTAAATTGTTCAGGGTGGTGAGAACCAGGGAGGATTGTAAGGCACTCCAAAGGGAACTGTCGAGGCTGGGCAAGTGGGCGTCAACGTGGCAAATGAGGTTCAACGTGGCCAAGTGCAAAGTAATGCACATTGGGGCCAAAAATCCCAAATATAAATGCACAATCATGGGTTCCAACTTGCGGAGACTGACCAAGAGAGAGATCTTGGAGTCGTGGTGGATAAATCACTGAAAATGTCAATACAGTGTGCGACGGCAATAAAAAAGGCCAACACTATGCTGAGGATTATTAGGAAGGGAATTGAAAACAAATCAGCTGGTATCATAATGCCCCTGTATAAATCAATGGTACAGCCTCATTTGGAATACTGTGTACAATTCTGGTCACCACACCTCAAAAAAGATATTATAGCACGGGAAAAAGTGCAGAAAAGGGCAATTAGAATGATCAAAGGGATGGAACACTTTCCCTATGAAGAAAGGTTAAAGTGCTTGGGGCTCTTTGGAGAAACGACAACTGAGGGGTGACATGATAGAGCAGGGGTGGGCAAATTGCGGCCCGCGGGCCACATGCGGCCCGCTACAGAGTTTTTTGTGGCCTGCCAAGACAGTAGAAAAGTGTGATAGGGTACATTTGTCGCATTAAACTGATTCTAAAATTTAATGTGCTCGCAGCTATAGATGATATGAAATTAGCACAATAAATAAATTGACTAAAACTACCACTATTTTATTTAATTTATATTTATTGATTCTTATGATACAATTTATACCTTTTCTGAAATGCAAAGTTAACTAATGAATACAATCATTTTAAAAGGTGCGGCCCTCCACTAACCTCCGCTCCCACAAAGTGGCCCCCGAGCCAAAGCAATTGCCCACCCCTGTGATAGAGGTTTACAAGATTATGCATGGGATAGAGAAAGTAGAGAAAGAAGTATTTTTCTCCCTTTCTCACAATACAAGAACTCGTGGGCACTCAATGAAATTGCTGAGTGGTTGGGTTAGAACAGATAAAAGGAAGTACTTCTTCACCCAAAGGGTGATTAACACATGGAATTCACTGCCTCAGGAGGTGGTGGCAGCTTCAAGCATAGACAGCTTCAAGAGGGGATTGGATAAACATATGGAGCAGAGGTCCATCAGTGGCTGTTAGCCACAAGGTATAGATGGAATTCTCTGTCTGGGACAGTGATGCTCTGTATTCTTGGTGTTCAGGGGGGGGGGCAATCAGTGGGAGGGCTTCTAGTTTCCCTTCCCCACTGGTAGACCTCCTGAGGACACCTGGTTTTTGGCCACTGTGTGACACAGAGTATTCGACTTGATGGGCCATTGGCTTGATCCAACATGGCTTCTCTTGTGTTCTTATGAGGTACCTACCAATGGGTAACTGACTGTAGCAACCATAGAAGTAGAACACCCTTTCAGAAGTCTGCAAACTACAGGACCAGGAAGGAAATTTATTTACTTAATTTAAATCCTGCCTTTCTCCCCAATGGAGACCCAAAGCAGTTTACATCATTCTCCCCACCTCCATGTTATCCTCACGACAATCATGTGAGGTAGATCAGGCTGAGAGTGTGTGACTTGCTCAAGACCACTCAGAAGACTTCCATGGAAGAGCAGGAATTCGAACATGTTTTCCCCAAAGCCTAATCTGACACTCTAACCACTACGCCATCCTAAAGAAAAGCTGCCAGGGCATGAAGTGGTAAGCTTTCTGGGAAAGGGGAAGCATCTCTGTACAACAACATCTAAGACTGGTCCTGAGAGACTAGCAGCCCAGTCTGGTTGGTGTTGACTTCCAAATAAATCCCACTGAGTAGAAAGAAACTTACTCCTAAATAAATGCATATAGGATTGCAGGCTGTGAATCGTTTTTACAATATGTTATAGGCTCCTTTAAAACAGTGCTTCCTTGTATCTTGACTGGAAACCTGGGGGCACGGTGTGTTTTATGTATGATAATGTGTTTTATGTATGAGAAGAGCAAAAGAGGGAGAAGCGTAGCTGCTTAGCATGGCTTATTCACTGCATAACTTTTCTTTCAGTGGAGCTTTGTAGCAGGGTTTTTTAAAAAAATAATCCTCTCATTTAACAACATTCTGAACCCACAGCTTTAAGAAGTAGCAGCATCATAATAGAGATTGGGTGTAAAAAATTAGGCTGTGGTTGACTCAGCCTTCCATCCTTCTGAGGTCGGTAAAATGAGTATCCAGTTTCCTGGGGGTAAAGTGTAGAAGACTGGGGAAGGCAATGGCAAACCACCCCATAACAAAAGTCTGCCAAGAAAACGTTGTGATGCAACATCCCCCCATGGGTCAGTAATGACTTGGTGCTTGCACAGGGATCTCCTCTGGAACCCTTACCTTACCTGCTCTTGAATAGTCTATATATATGGATGTGCTCCTTGCTTATATTGTCTGGTAATATTAAATAACTTGGCATTTAATATTACTATCAGCTATTTATTTATAAACGTGTACAGTATACTTAAAATCTTTTACAATAATCTTGGAAGGTAGGCTTACATTTTAAGCAACCTGATTTCATCCTGCAAATAGCAGCATCAGGACCACCAGATGGCTGTCTTTTTGAATAAACATAAGATATACAGAGATACTGATTTGTAGTTTGCACTGTGATGGTGAAATTTGCTAAAACCATGTATTTCACAAAAACAGCTTGTCACATGGAATGCTTTTTTATTCAATTGCATTTAAAGCAATCAGATGTGAATTGGGCGTCAGTATATCAGAGACTGCTAAAAAAAATATTGAATCTGTGAGCCTTCTGCAATCAATACACCTTTTCACTTCCTTTTTTGATTTTACTTACTTGCTTGACTTCTAGCAAGAGATACTGGGTGTTCCATGTTATTAATTCAAAAAGTTGCAGCAAATTGCCCTTCAGTGTGGATAAAGAAACAAATAAAATAAAATGGCATGTGTAACATGCCTGAATGAATGATCAAGATCAAATGTGGGCATATGGACCAGGGTAACAATCAACACAGCTACTGTTTGGAAACAATTGTGTGGCAGTCTCCAGATCATGGAGAATCTCTAAGCATTTTACAAAACATTGCTTTTGTGTCTGCAGGGTACTTGCATTCAAAAACAGCTGCCTCCATCTTAGAAGGATGCTTGGTTTGCAAACTTCCAACATTTTCTGACTGGCTCCAGTACTCCATGGCAGCCATTTTGTGATTTCCTCCCCTTTGGCTGCCATTTTGTGGAGGTGCCTACTTCCTGTTCTCAAAATTTCAAAAGTTCCCAAAGCAGGCTTGCTGACCTCCAGGTTGGGTCTGGAGATCTCCCACAATTACAGCTGCAGAAAATGGCTGCTTTGGAGGGTGAACTCTATGGCATGATACCCTGCTGCAGTCCTCCCTTCCGCAAACTCTGCCCTCCACAATCTTTACCTTTAAATCCCCTGGAATTTCCCAACCCAGCAAACACAACATCATTTCCAGATTCTTACAGAACTGAACTTGCACAAAGCATGGGAGTATTCCGGTGGCCAATGCGATGACATCACTTCTGGAAGTGACATCATCATGTCGGCGCCATGAGTGCATTTGCTCTTTGCACACATGAAGAGGATTGTCCCTGTGAGCACAGGTTCCCTCCTGCTCCTGCCAGAAGAATATAGGGACCTAGCAACCCTATTAGAGTTGCCAAATTCCAGGTGGTAGTTAGAGAATTACAACTCCAGGCTTTTGATCTCCAGGCTTTAGAGTTCAGTTCCCATGGAGAAAATGGCTGCTTTGGAGGGTGGACTCTATGGCATTGTACCATGCAGAGATCCATCCCCTCCCCAAACCCCATCATCTCCAGACTCCACCACCCAAATCTCCAGGAATTTCCCTATCTGGAGCTAGCAATCGTAGGCCGGGCCCAGTTGCATGGTGGGGAAGGGGAACCTGTGGGGGGGGGACACCTCACTGTATCCTTCCCTATATCCCTTTCCCCCACTACTTCCTCTTTTTCTGCTTTTTGGCATCTCCTATATCTTCACTCTTCCCTGCTTCCTTCTTTTTATTCATTTTATTAATGCTACGGAACTGCTTCTATTATTTTTGTGTTTTTAACCCTCCTCCCCTTTTTAAAGATTTTAGACTCTTCTGCAAACCTGAGACTTTTTCAGGTTTGTAGAAAAATATAGGCTCCCAGTCTCTGGATTTATGTATCCACAGACTGGGCCATGTTGAGAACTGGGTGTATTGATGATGTTTACTTGCTTGCTAACCCACCAAATTAGAACTATTTATTATATTTATATCCTGTTTTTCAACCATAGAGCCATCAAAGCAGCTTATGACTTTTAGAAATATAATCATTTCTTCCCTTCCCAATATTACTCCTGTTGCTGAGTCCTTCCAGCCAGGATGAGGTCTCCGATATCCTAAGAGCCAGACAGGGAACAGCCAGCTTCTGCTGTACTGTAGGAGATGGAATCGTAGTTGCTTGGATAGTATTCTCTTTTTCTAGCCAGTCTGAGAGATCTTAACATCCCCCAAAACCAAGCCAAGATATACACACATATGCATATATGCACACATAGAGAGCAGAGAATGGTACAATATGGATATGGCCATATTTCCTTAGAGAATCTTCATATTTTGTGGATATCCTCCTAGCTTCTAGTAACACCCACCCCCACCTCACTATAGGATACACTATCTCAGTGCCAGATGTTTTGTAAGTCTAGCTTAATTATCTGTTGGTTTTGTTTAATTAATTTTCCTGCCTCAACACTTTGATCTGACACACATATTATGAAGCTTGATCAGGCAGGTACAAAGCAAAGACTTTTAACAAGATGACACATATGTTATGTAATGATCGGATTTCTCCAAAGCCTCCATTAGAACACTATGTTGACTGTTTCCTGGAAATAACAAATATAACAAATCAGCTATAACATAATAACTTCTTTCCTGTACAGGTACATCCATTTTGTGCTTAACAGCTCATGGAGCAAGAGTTGGACTTTTAAAGGTATCTATCAGTGTAGACAAACATAATAAATAGACACTGCAGAGCCTGTAGCAAGACCAACTTGGAAACCAGCAAAACAATTGCTGCAACATTTATGGTAAAAAAATTGTCATGTAGAACAAGTTGTCAGTGTTGCTTAAAGTTTTTAAGGCCTACCTATTCTGACGGTGTCCCTTAAAGCAGTGAGACCATAGAAGCTTATGAAGCAGTAAAAGGTCACAAACACCCAAATCCTAGATACACTTAGAAATAACTCTGTTGATTTCAGTTCAAGTTAAGATTTTATGTGCCTAGATCTAAATATTATTTCAAAGTAAGTTCTAATTAAATGAAGAAAATGAAGCCCTAGTGAAATCAACATATTTAGTGACTGGTTGCGAGTCCGGTGTATTTTATCTATACATGTAGTATATTTTAACCCTATAGTCTATTTTGTAGTATATTTAACATCTGTTAACAGAATGTATAGTAGAACTAGAGCTTTAACTAAGGTCTGTAATCCATACTGTTGGCAGCCATACAGTATGTCTTGCTGCAAATGTTTTCAAGCTGGCAAGATCACCATATACGCTCTGCATTGTTTAAAATCGTTACTATCAATAGTATATGCATAGACTGCTTTTGTTTTTTAAAACACAAAGGTACAAAATCCACTGAATAGACACTCTGGGATTTCCTTATTCTGATTTATTTTTAGTTGCTTTATACTGTAGAGCTAAAGGTCAGGAAAAAGAAATTGTCAAGAGGCATAAATCATTTGTTTTAGTTGCTTTTAGACAGGCTGGGTACATTTTGTGCTAAAACAAAAAATATTATATCAAAGTAATCTAAAATCTGCTTGGAGAAAAGTGAAATTATGAATATGACTAGGAAAGACAGTTAGGCCTCCTGTGCCCTTAACTAGTCTGTAAAGTGGGAATGTTTGGTTTTCTATGTAGTGTGAAATGCTGGACTGTTAACATTTCCTGTTATAAAAACAGAGGCTTTTTCTCATTTGCATCTTGGCAGTCTAGATATAACTCCTTTTGAAAGACACTGTACTGTTCCTTCCTTCTTCACTTAAGCTCTTATCTGCTTGAAGTGCGTGTAAGTAGAAGAGCCTTGCAGTGCCACTCTAAGCAGTTACACCCTTTGAAGCCCACTGACTTCAATAGAAGGACGAAGGATGGTGGGCTGTAAATCTGTTTAGGCAGAAACTATCCCTTTACTGAACTGAAGGAGGCAGGTTACCTCTTACTGTCACTCTCTCCCAATCGCTTTTACTGCAGTAATGTCATCTGGATTGCTGGCCAGATAGCATTTTTTTCAGTTCATGGGCGAGGAGGAAGAAACGCAAACAAAATGATTGCATGAGTAGAAAGGGAGGGAAATCCCCACATAATTACTAGGCCATAGAACATTGCTGTTTAATACTTTGCACTATGTGGTCATGTGCATTTTCAAAAGTATATTAGGAAAGCAGTTGGTTGGCTCTTTGGGATAGCTATATTCTAAACAGGAAAAAGTATTTCATCCTTGTCGGATGATGATCTCAAGAATGTAACCCTGCCCCCCCCTCATATATTTGGTATTAAGTACACCTAATTAATTCTTGTTGTGCTCAGTGTATATGCCATTGAAGTGCTGAAAGCATAATTTTCAAAGACACTACTGTGTAGAGCATACTATGTTCTAGCATTTTATACCCTGCCTTTTCTCTCTGAGGGAACTCAAAAGTGGCTTACATTGTTCTCCTCTACCTTATCCTAACAACAACCCTGTGAGGTAAATTACGCTTGGTGTATGTGACTGGCCCAAGGTCACCAAGCAAGCTTCCACAGCAAAGTGCAGATTCAAATCTGGAACGTCCAGATTCCAGTCCAGTACTCTAACCACTGCACCACACTGACAGTAGTGCTCTTGATGCAGACATCACAAAAGTTTGCAAAATATACTGAGTATATTTTGTTTGTAGGGCTATTTTATTTATAGGGCTACAGCTTTATTTCCTTCCTCGGTTTTAATGGTGCAATGCACATTCTGTTCGCTTGTTACTCTGCTTTAACCTGGTTGGATTTCTGTTACCCTTCCCCTTTCGGAGAAGAGACTACCTTTAAGGCAATTATAAAATATATGGTGAAAGTTTATTCGTAGGCTTCATATTAAGCTATATCATACTTAATGACTTACTACTGAAAATAAAAATGGTTGATAGCTCAAAATTATTTGAGAACATGAAATTCAAAGAATAGGAATACTAGTCAGATCTAACCAAGGTTTTTTAAATGCCTAGTAAGTTTATGTCTGTAAGAAAACATGCATTCCTTTACTATAAAAAGAGGGCCATGAATAAAATTAGACTGTGTGCCAATGAGTTTCAAAATGTAATTTAGTCAAAGGGTTTGGGTGAGATTCAAAGGCAGACTTTTATTATGAGAATATTTAGAACTATGAAGAGCTAATGTTAGAAAAATGTTGGGACACCACAACTTATGTTTAAAGGCAATGGAATATAACTGGAGATTAAATGATGCATCTGCATATTGCATCTTTTGAAGTTACCCCAGACTGTACATCCCAGACAAAAACCATTCAGAAATAGACTCTGAGCCAAGCTACAAGTGACGCCTTACACAGGCTGGACACCTGTCAGCTTCCCTCAAGTTTTGATGGGAAATGTAGGCGTCCTGGTTTTACAGCCTGGCTCTCCATTACAGCTGCAAGACCAGGATGCCTACATTTCCCATCAAAACTTGAGGGAAGCTGACAAGTGTCCAGCCTGTGTCAGGTGTCACTTGTAGCTTGGCTCTCTGTAAAATTTGTCTCCAAAAAAAGTTCTAAGATATAATACCAAGCTGTTTATATATCACTTTCATTGATGAGCAATCCCTGTGCTTATGTTAAGAACCCTCAGAATGTTCACAGGTTCTGGGACATGGCAATTGTTCATATGGAGTTGTGCACCTGTTCAGTATCCCTATTACTCTGTGTGAACTGACTGTACTCTTGAATACACCCAATACTCTCTCTGCACACTACAGAGGAAAATTGGTAGTTACAGGAAAGCCCCTAGGTTCTCAAGAACATGGTTTGAAAACTACTGCTGTATATAATCAACTTAATAAGCAGTTGACATGTATTTTCCAAATTTCTCTCTGAAATGGCATAGTTAGCATCTTTAATTAGCACATATTTCAATTTGCTCAGCGTTATTCATTCAGTATGCAGGCTGCCTTAATACAGACACATTCAAAGTGCTTTAAAATAAATTTAAAACAATGTTTTAAAAGCAAAATATAGCCAAATAAAACAAAATACAGCTGCAGTAAAAACACTTCATAAAAGCATTCGTTAAAACCAAGTCGAGCCATTTGGTAAAGCCACCGAATACAGAATTCTGAATATAGAATTAAGGCACATTCCAAACTAACAGATAAAAGCTGTATAGGTAAGACCAGAAAAACGGGTCTTAACAACCAACTTGACAGCCCCAACCTAAGATGTCAATGCTAATGCTTTGTAGGCACTGTTAGTTGGCATTGATATCCTTACTCAGCCGAGGGAATATATGTGAAAGAAAAACCCCTCTCCAAAGTGCCAACAGCACAGCAATTGCACTGCAGTCCACAGCAAACCTGCCAACATCCACCAATCAAGGCATGGAGTGCCAATGACAGACAGACAGAGTGGGCTGATGGAAACCATTGCAGCAGTTCCAGCTTGGGACTGGGGCTCCCTCTCCCTTGCTTATCTGTATGGGATACCTTGTCCTTGCATTCCCAATTGGAGGAGTGGAAGTTCTCCTTTTTGTTTGTGTTCTGTGGTGTTATACCTATATGGGGTCTGAGCAGAGCATGTTAGCAGTGTACTAGTACTTATTTGGCATCCTAAGCTATGTTGGCACTTGAGGCACAACTGAAGGCAGTGAACAGCAGTTATATTCCCCTCCCTGCGTATATTATACAGGGATTTTTAATGCTCCACCAGAATTATTGCCATTGTAATGTTATGCCAATGGAAGGGGCACAAATGAGGGCAGGGAAGCTGACAATGTAACTAAGCCCTGGTTCTTTTTAGATAAGTCTCTGACATTGCCATATTTATTCTGGCACCTCCATTATACTGACCCAACACTGCTGGATCTTTGAGATGAAACAGCCTAGAGCTTATTTCCATCCAAAGATGTTCAGAGGCTGGGCTACTTAGAGCAGAATAAATATTTTTCTAAAAAGAAACAAGTGGCTCAGCATTCAAGCTGCCAGGCATTAATAAATACCAGATTTCTAAAGAGCTGGTTGCTACTTGTTACACTTCATGTGAAAGAAGGGATCATCTTTGCTATAAACTAGCAATACAAACGTGGAACTCTTTCCATCTCTGCAAATCTCTCCTTTTCATGAATGTAAAAAGGAATTCTTCCATGTTATACTCCAATCCTTATAATAAGATCCATTGAGATCAGTAGGATTGATCAGAAGAAGAGCCTTGTTGGGTCAGGCCAAGGGTCCATCTAGTCAAGCATCCTATTTCTAGCAGCGGCAAGTCAGATGCTTTTAGGAAGATTACAAGCACCATGAAAAGGCAGTAATTCTCCCTCACTGTTTGTTTGTTGAGAAAATTGTTATGCCACCTCTCCAGCCCCAAGATGGCCTACAAAATAAAAACAATAAAACCCAACATTAAAAAGCTGAGCCTAGCATAAAAATAGATAATAAAAAACTGACCAATAACAGTTTCCAGACTAAAATTATGTTAAAAATCACCCTTTCATTTAAAGCCTGGGTAAACAGAAACATTTTGGCCTGGTGGCTAAAAGAAAGCCATGTAGAGGCCAGGTGAGTCTCAAGAGAGAGGGCATTTCAAAAGTGAAGTGCTGTTACTGAAAAAGCCCTGTCTTGGTTGCCGCCCACCTCACCTTTGGTGGGCTGGACAATATGGGAGGAGGCAATTCTTCTAGTACCCCAGTCTAAGTCCATTGATTTCAATGAGCTTAGACTGGAGTAACTCTCCTTAGGATTGCACTGTAAAAGTAAGAAGCAGCACTTTGAATTATGCCTGGAAACAAATGGGCAGGCAGTGTAGATATGTCAGCACTGGGTTGATACAATCCCTGTATCCCACCAAGGGACAATAGCCTGGCAGCTGCACTTTAAATGAAGTTTCTGGGCCTTTTTCAATGGCAGTCCCATGTAAAGTGCATCACAGTAATCTAACTTCGATGTAATCAGAACATGGATCACTATGGCCAGGGCACACTTTTTGAGGAATATCTGTACCTGGAGATATATATATCTGGCCAGTTTCTTCATACCCTCCATGCATCTGACGAAGAGAACTGTGGTTCTCAAAAGCCTATGCTACAGTAAAGTTGGTTAGTCTTAAAGGTGCTACTGGACTCTTTGCCATTTTGTATCTGGAGAATCAGCCTATATATATCAAGCCAGTTTCTTCATACCCTCCATGCATCTGACAAAGAGAACTGTAGTTCTCAAAAGCTTATGGTACAGTAAAGTTGGTTAGTCTTAAAGGTGCTACTGGACTCTGCCATTTTGTACCTGGAGGATCAGCCAGAACTGATAAAAAGCACTACATGCCACACAGGAGTCCTGAATCACCAGCTATAGGCCTGGATCCAGCAGAACCCCCAAGCTATGAATCTTCTCCTTCAGGTAGGGTTCCCAAGTGCCTGCTGGTGTAGGGCAAACTTCCAGGGTTTGCCTCTTTGCCTGCTGATCCGCCAGCAATCGGTGGGAGGTGGCAAATCCCCTAGGGGGGCACGGCAACATCACTTCTGGGAGTGACGTTGTGCCGGCTGCCGGAGTGCTCCCAAAATCAACCCCAAACGGGCTGAATTGGCTATGTGCAGGGCGTGGGAGTGCTTGCATGGCTGACGCAGTGACATCACTCCGGGAAATGAAATCATCGTGCATGTGATAGGAATTACAGACACACTGGAGGCACGAGGTAAGTGCCAGGTCCTCCCCCTCCCACTGGAAGGGGAGGACCTGGGGGAGGGACTTGGTAACACTACCTTCAGGGGAAGTATAACCCCCTCCAGGTCAGCTTTGAGCAGCTTTGAGCAGCTTTGTTAATGACCAGCAGCACCTCAGTCTTGTCTGGATTGAGCTTCAGTTTCTTCACAGTATATGGTAATTGGAGGCATATCAGACTAAAGCCCCTTCTGCAGACCTACTCCTCAGTTTTTGAGAAGTCCGCTTAGCCGCTTTCCCTCTGTGCCTCTTCCATGTAATGGAGGTGTGGTGTGGGGAATCCTGCACCCTTGCAAACCATTGGTGCATCGGTCCAATGCTGAATTTAGAAAGAAAAAAGAGGGTGGAGAGGGATGGAAAGGAGGGAAGAGGGAGTGGCTGGATAGATGAGAGTGGCCAGTCACAAAGAAGTGGGCTGGTAGGTGGCAGAAGAGGGCTGAACAATAAAAACCAGCATAAAGATTACGCCTGGGGGAAAGTGCCAACTGGAAAATGGCTTTTAAAAAAGTCCTGGAAAAAGCGCTCTCAGAAAACCCTAGGAAAAGTCACACACCGCCCCCCCCCATACACTACTAATGGCACAAAATAGTGTGCAGAGGGTTGCAAATAGATCGATGCAGTTTGAGGAATGAACTGGGGAAATTAACTGGTGCCGAAAGGGCTCCTGTGAACCTGTGTCCACAGGTTGGGAATATCCAGGCATCATTTTTGGTTTAGAGAAAAAACACTGCAAAATGTAATCAGAATTTGTTTTGCTTCTCAATGGGATCACTTCCAGTTCCACAGTAGTTTTTAAAGTTTCCATAGAGACTGTTTTGAAATGTCATGGGGGCTTCTTAGAGATTAGAATGATTAGAAGGGAAAATAGAAGAAATTGGAATTAGGACAGAGTGGGTACTGACGCAGAGAGGTTCTATATTGGGAATCATTTCGGATTTTAATATGTCCTTTGGTTGTATTTATTTAATTATATGTAACAAAATGCTCTGATACTTTGGGATAGGGTGGACTAAATATTCCGGGCTTCAGGGACTAAATATCCAAGCAAATATCTCACATTTTCCCCCTGGAATTAAAAAAAAAACCATCCCTTTTGTCACGATGAAAATACGACAAAAAAGCAAAAGGCTACCGAGTTAGCCCCTTGTAAGCCAGATCTTTCTGTGAAGTCGAAGGTTCTCGGCGTGCCCTGTTCTTTCTGGGGACACGCTTCCTGGCAGCGGAGTTGTTTACTCCCTCCAAAATGTCACCAGCCTCTCTCATGCTGCGGGTAGTTTCCAAACCGAGCGCCTCCAGCTCCCTCTGCGCTCACACGTGTGTGTGTATGTGGGGAAGGGAGGGGCGGCAAGGAGTCTCTCCGTCTCCCCCGCAGCGGGGCTTTTGCAGGGCGCTGCTTGCCGGCGGATGCCCGGCGACCCGTTGCAGGGAGGCGGAGAAGCGGGGTAAGCTTTCCTCGGCCGGGCCCCTGTCCCGGTGTCTGTGTGCAAGCTGCAGCAGGTTGCTCTGCGCTGCGGGGAAACGACGGGCCGGCATGAAAAACAAAAACATGGAGATGCAGTAGGAGGCTTCGGGCAGAAGAGAGCAATCCCTTGTCGAGGAAGCACCCAGAAAGGAAGGTAGGGGGGATCGCATTTTGGGTGGGCGGAGAAGTGCCTGCAGCCGAGGGGAGGCGAGGGAGGCAAGCGCTATTCTCCAGGCAGCACATCTCGGTAGCGTTCAAGATAGGCCGATGGCGGGCTGCTTTCGGAGCAGCAACAAGCCGCCGGCCGCGCTTGCAGCCGGGCCTACTAAGCGTGTGGGAGTCCTTGCCTTCGCACAGGCCCTGCCGCAAGACGGGGCTTCCCTCAGCGGCCGGGGAGGGGGGAGGGCAGAGCCGCCGCCGCCGCCTCTGGGCAGACCCTGCCTGAGGCTTCCTTCTCTGCTTGCTGGGCCGCGGCCAAGGCCGGGGTTGGGTTCCGAACCGCCCTTCCACTGTGGAGGGAAAGCCCGCGGGTCAGACAGCCGGTTCACGCTGAGGGGAGATGCCGCTTTGTGGCTCCTCCTTCTCCTCCTCCTGCCCGGGCGGTGGAAGGGCTCTTCGCGGAAGCCGCCTCGGCCTCGCTGAGCTCTCATTCCGGGCTTCAGGGAGAAGTTCTCGGCCGGGAAAGAGTAAGTATCTCCCTGGGCGGTCTGGCGCGTTTGCCGACAGTTCCAGGGGTCTGATGGCGCTTGCTGGCTCAGTGGGTCAGCAGCCCAGCTAAAGCTAGGCTGGGAGGAGGGAGGCCGTTTCTGTCAGGGCTTTTATCCGAGCCTATTTTGAAGTACGGGGTCTGTGTAAGCAGGTGTGGATGTCTGCTCATGTGCAGAGGATTTTGTGTCCACCGCTGAGGCGTCACAGCCAGCCTGGGGGCGGGGGGATCTAGGGTGTCCAAGCAGGCTTCAGCCGTTCATTTACAGAGAGGCACAGAGAGGAGAGCAAAAGGCCACTCTTCTCCTATGTTAACTTGAGCTAGCAATTATCCAGCTTTAGTTTTAGAAGCATGTTTTGGTGTTAGAACTCAGTCTTGGGACGTGAGAAGTGATAATGAACTTGAAAATGCCTCTGAGCACCAGTGGAGTGCTTTCCTGGTACAACTGAATAATCCCTACCTGTTTCCCCTCAAGACTTTCCTAGTTAAGGCTGTACTTAAGAGATAGCCCCTATCATTTTAGTAATTAGCTGTTCATCTCTTCCCTCTCCTTTGCCCATTTTGAGAGGCCTTAATTGAAGGCCTCTCAAAGATGAAGATGACAGAGGGATTGGTTATGACTTCTTTTTTGAGAAGGAGGAATTCTGAATCCTAAAGTAGCTGAAAGTTCTTTCCAGAAGCCAGTTTGTATGTAATAAATAATGTGTGTATCTATCATTATTTGAGATAATACTCTCAAGAGATAGTACAGTAAAAGTAGTGGATGAAAACTTTGAATGGAATAAATAATAATCATTGCAACAGTATCCTGGCAGTGGGAATACAATTTAGGTCTCTGCTTCTGGTCATGGGCAGTGTAAAGTATATTTTGAAGTGGGCAGTCCAAATGACCAAGAGGTATACTTGTGAAAGGAATGACAAGATTTTGTTAAACTGTTCAAATAGCTAGAGGATCAATTGTAGCATGCCATTTTTAAGGGAATAGAGGTTGCTTGGAGGAATATGTCTAATTTGAAAGAAAATTCTCCAGACAGCTTCGGAAACATGCATTTTTCAGTCTTGCCCCACTTTTTATTACTTCTGAATTCTTCTCCCAAGGGTTGAATGAAAGAGAGCTATATTATTATTCACATACATCTAGATTAAAAACTCATTTAAATTGCAGATCTTTTTCTTCTTTTCTCCTCCCACCCTCCAACATAAGTTTGAGCTCTGAAAGTTGGTTCAGCCAGGGCATCTTCTATTGTTCCAGAATATTGTCTGGACTTGATTTATGGCAAATCTGCAAATGCAGAGGCGTCTACTGTTGAAAGGCATCAGCCATCCCGTTATTGTATGAGCTTGTCACAAAGATGGTATTGTTGAGGGCATTGTCAGCTGAGCTTGGGTAAGGTGATGAGACATCACAGTCTGAAGAAGTGCGGGTATAAACCTTATTAGTTCATAATTTTAGTAGTAGTCGGTTGGATTAAGAAAATGCTTATTATGTACTTCATTGATACCCTGCCTTTCTCCACAGTAGGGACCCAAAGCAGCTTACATCATTCTTCTTTCCTCCATTGTATGCTCACAACCTGCCTTGTGAGGTAGGTTATGTTAAGGGTGTATGACTGACCAGTGGTCACCCAGCAAGCTTCCATGACAGAATGGGGATTTGAACTTGGGTCATTCACATCTAGATTGACACTTTAACCACTGCACCAGCTTTCAGTTTATGCCATGTTCATATGTTACTTAATTATTGAAACTGTGACTTACAATTAAATAAGTTATTATCTGCATTGGTGTAATCTCACAGTAGAATTGTGAAGCTGCATAGACATGTTGTTGAATATTATGCTTTTGTTATGCTGTTCATGACTGGATTGTACTGTATGAAAAAGGAAGTCCAGGAGATGAATGATCACTACAGTGTAACATCCAGCAATATGTGGGTGCAGGCTGGAGTGCATGTTATAGTTGTCATGGGAATAATGCCAGAAATTTAACTTCCTGGCACAATTTAACTTCCTGTCTGTCTTAGCTTTTAAGTATAGTACTTATGAATCACCACAATCATATAAGTTTCATGGTCAGCAGTGAAATGGAGTAGGATTTGATTGGAGAGGCAAATAGTTGTGTGTTACCGCTAGTACATGGTCAGCTGTCATAGGGACACCATTTTTCCTTGGCTTTCTGGGAGTTGACTGTAGCATGTGCTCTTAACTTTAATATCACTTGAATATTTCTTCACAGATGTGTTTGAATTTAGGGTGTTTGAATATTGGTAAATGTGTATTTGTTTTCTTTGAAAGTGACATCTGTTTCCATGTGGTGGCTATGTAAATTACCCTGTGGTAATTGTTAACTATATGAAAAAAGTCATTTATTGTTTTCAGCTCAGCATGATCATATTGCTATATTTCTTTAAATCTGGGGAAATGATTTTATGAGGAACGGTTTAATGTGTGTGATCAAGGGGTAAAAATGGCAAGTTTTCCATGAGGTCTTGTAATGGCTTCTTTGTAATAACTGGTCAGCTGTTTTCATAGTATCTTTCACAAAAAAGACTATTTAATTTTCACTTTTTAGATTGGTGGGGTAAACTCTAGTTATATACATAAAAGCCTTCCACTTCAATTGTACCTGGAGGTGTTCCTGCACTCTTCTTTGTATCTAAATGTCCAAAATGAAGTTTTCAAGAATGTTTTTTAGCGCTTTGAGCTGGACACCGGCTGCATCCAGTCCTTGAACTGACTGACCTAGCTACAGCTATCCATACCTAGATGTCATCTATATAGGATTATTGTAGCATGATGTGGGACTGCTTCTGAAGGGAGTGTAGAAACTGCAATTAGTTCAGTATGTAGTTGCTAGACTACTAATGAGAATGCCAGATGGAGCATATAACTTCAAAATTATTTGTCTACAATACCAGCTGCCTCAATACTTTTGTGCCTAATTCAAAATGCTAGCGTTGAACTTTAAAAGCCTATATTTTCAGGGCTGTTTAAAGTATTCTACTGTGGGCACCTACAGGGGTTTTAAGGGGTTCTGTTGTGCGTCCTTTTGCTGAATGAAGTAGACCTATTTGGGGATGTGTGACGGGGCCTTTTCAGTGGTGGCACCATGTATAGGAAGTTCCATTCTTTGGAAAATATATTCATCCTCATCACATTTTTAATTCTGATAGGTGGTGAAGGCCTTTGAACCTTTTCAAAGCTTTCCTATGGATGGATTGATTTGTTTTCTCCCCCTTTCCGTGTCTTCGTATCTTTGGATGAATTTCTTAGCCTGTTTGGAAGTTTTCTTTTCCACTGGGAAATGAGGGGAAACATTTCAATTAATTAAATATTAAGTGTTTTCCCCATTCCTTGAGCTATTGCTTAGCAAAGAATCTGGATTTATTGGCCTTTACAGGACTTGATCTGATGTTGTTCTGTGCATTATGTACTGTCAAGTAGCTTCCAACTTACGGCAACCCTATGAATTAATGACCTTCAAAATGTCTTAACAGCATTGCTCAGGTCTTGTGGCTGTGGCTTCCTTTATTGAGTCAGTCTCATGCTAGGTCTTCTTTTCCTGCTGCCTTCAATTTTTCTTAGCATTGTTGTCTTTTTTAGTGAGTCAAGCCATCTCATTTTGAGTCTTTCTACTGCCTTCCACTATTCCTAGCATTATTGTCTTTTCTAGTTGGTCTTGTCTTCTAATGATATGACCAACGTATTGTAGCCCCGGATTAGACATTTTTAAAGTGCAAATCAGGCTTGATTTGATCTGGAGCCCTTTTGTCTGTTGTTTGGCAGTCCGTGGTATCTGTAATTCGCATTTCAAATGAGTCAGTTTTCTTCCTTTCAGCTTTCTTCATTGTTCAACTTTCACATTCATACATAGTAATGGGAGAGTACCATAGTATGAATGATCTCATTTTTGGTCTCCAGCAGTATTTCCTTACACCTAAGGATCTTTTCTAGTTCCTTCATGACTGTCCTTCCAAGTCTCAATCTTCTGATTTGTTGGTTGCAGTCTCTCTTTTGGTTGATGATTGAGCTAAGGAATAGAAACTCTTAACAATTTCAATTTTTTGTAGTCAGTATTAAAGTTGTGTAGTTCCTTAGAAGTCATTATTTTTGTCTTCTTGATGTTCAGCTTTGGCACTTTCTACTTTAACCTTCATCAGGAGCTGTTTCAAATCTCTCTTCACCATTTTGCACGAGTAATGTGGTGTCATCTGCATATCTCAAATTATTAATGTTTTGTCTACCAATCTGCACTCCATCTAAATCTAATCCAACTTTCCTTATGTTCTGCATATATATTGAACAGAAAGGGGCATAATATACATCCTTCACTGATTCCTTTGCCTATTGGAAACCATCCTGTTACTCCATATTCTGTCCAAACAGTATTCTCTTGTCCAAAAGTACAGGTTGCACATCAAAACTATCATATGTTGCAGGGTGGATTTGATTTAAATCAAACTGATTTAAATCACGATTTAAATCACGATTTAAATCACTAGTCATTAAGGCTTGATTTAAATCATAGTTTTCTACATAAAGACTAATTCTTGCTGGTATAACTTTAATATGCAAGTAGATGCCTGCCTTACCGATAGGTAAAGGAACTTCATTAAAGTATTCCCAAACTGGGTCTCTTTTACGGCCTGCTACCATTATAGGTTTTTTCCTCCAAGGAAAGAATGTGATAAACCTCAGGTCATACACACAAAAGATCCAAAGACTTGTGCAGTATTGTGCTCAAAAAGTTTCACTTTCATTTTGTACTGCTTGCCCCTCCCTCCTCACACTTAGTTTCTTCTTGTGCACAGGGGCGGCGCGCCTATTGAGGCCAGGTAGGCGGTGGCCGCAGGCGTGGGGTGCCGGAGGGAGCGCTGGAAGAGGCGTGGGGGGCGAGAGCGCGCCCCCCAAAGCAGAAGCCTCCTATTCCTCCCACCCCGCGCCACCGCCACCGCCAGCACAAGCCCCCAGCTGGGCGCGGCCACCGCGGGCAGGCATCTGCTGCGGTGGAGGCAACCGAGCGGGAGAGCTCGGAGGCCGCCCGCCGCATCGATCGGGCCAGCGGCAGCGTGTGCGCTCCCGTGATGATGTCACACATGACGTCATCACGCAGGCAGGTGCGCATGTGCTCGTGCGCGCGGGGGGGGGGCGCTTGGCCGGCCAGCCGCAAGCGCGGCAAACCCTAGCGCCGGCCCTGCTTGTGCAGATCTATTCCACTCCAAACAATCAGAAAAATGTTGTTTCTATTCACTGAACTTCTTGAAACTTAGCACTGGAGGGGTTGATTCTGTCTTCATAGGTTTGTAGAACAATAGGATTAAGGTCTTTTCCTCAACTCTGTTCATGTTATAACATTTTTGCTGTGAAGAAGAGGCATGTGATCTCTGCTGAGCTGACACAAATTCAGTTTTGAGAACTGCAAAACCAAGCATCTGTGATAATATCTTGTAGGCAGAGAAACTGCCCAATAATCTTACAAAAACCTCTGGAAGAGCATGACATTGTGAATGGATTAATGGAATTTATTTACCAAAAAAATTAAACATATACAGCCTTATTCTACATAATTAAAAACTAATCTTTATTTCATGATGGAATAACCTTTGGATGGTAATATATTTTCCTCAAAAAGTATTTTATTTTAAAAAATACGATTTAAATCAAAAAAATCTGATTTAAATAAAAACAATCCGATTTAAATTAAAAAATCCGATTTTTTTATTTTTTTAAAAAAATCATTGATTTTTATGTTGTGGTACACCCATTTCTTTTAACACCAGAGATCAGAGAAAGGGGTACAGACTACAGCAGTTAATAACAAAAATTAGAATAAAGCTGAAGAAAAAACTCTAAAACAATTATAAAGCCAAAATATAATCTAAATAACTTTCTTGAAGATTTTAAAGAACTATCATAACAATTTGGGTAAAGAAACAAATGAGAACAACAAAAAGAACAAACAAGTGATCTGTTCCACAAGATCAAGAAATCAAAGGGAAACTCCATCTACGGCTAACGATTCTGAAAGATCAACAGAGAAATACAAGGAAGAAGCACTAGAAATCATATCGCAAATTTATATTGGTTACTGGAGCATACCAGAGAATTTCAGAAGAAAACCAGTTTGTGATTTATAGACTCCGGCAAAAAGCTATGGATGGTGTTAAAGGAAATGGGTGTACCACAACATATGATAGTTTTGATGAGCAACCTGTACTTTTGGACAAGAGAATACTGTTTGGACAGAATATGGAGTAACAGGATGGTTTCCAGTAGGCAAAGGAATCAGTGAAGGATGTATATTAACTTTGACCATTCTGCCATGAGTGACCCTGCTAGGAGTTTAGACTCTTGACAGAGTCTAAACTTCTGATGGTATTGCTGTAATGTACTCAAACCCTCTCACCATGTGAAGGTGTGCCTCTAAGAGGGAGCGTATGTTATTAACTTGCGACCAAAGTTTTGTGTTTGAGAAAACATAGATTGACAGCTGCTTTGTTTTGCCTTGTATCTGAGCTGATTTCAAACATCCAGTTTCAGTACAGTATCAATTTCCTGATGTGTGGATGCTGCTTTGCTGTTGTGAAGTGGCTATTGTAATAGCTGGAAAGATAATGTGGAATTCTGGTTGGCTAACATTTGTGGATGGATGAAAATTCATAGATATTAACTTCAATGCAGTTCTGAGTGTGTTTGATCCTAAGTAATATACATAATAAGCAGGGTGCTCGTGAAAATTGAAAGGGGGTGGAATCCTCCCAAATGTAGTCTTCCTCCTTATGTTGCTTTCCCATCTCTCATTAGGGAAGTGACGTCATCACATGAGCAGGGAGTGCGTGCACACATCGCGTGTATGCGGAGAAAAGAAGCCGGAGTAAATGCCGGCTCCCAATCCCCCACCTGGAGACTACAGGGACCTGGGGATCCCCTGTCAAGGGACTCCAGGTCTCTGGCAACCCTATCTCTCATACAGGACCTGGAGCTTCTCCCCTTTCTCTGATCTCCGCAGCAGCCATTTTAGATTACCCTGGCAGATTATCTGCATTTATCTAGACAATCCAAAATGGTTGCCAAGATCTCATGAGGTATAAAATATTTTTGTTTCATATTATTCTTCCATTTTTTTAAAAAATAAAACTTTTCTGTAATCCTGACTTGTTGCCCCTAACTTGGAGAAACATCTCCCCAATTGGGCAGGGTTTTTTTATTTTATATTCTTACAAGCTGTAACAATAAAGAGCCTGTATGTGGCATTTTCAGAATATGGATGAAGGCTGTGTACCAATTATACCTAATGGAAAATTAATTACTGAGATCTTGTTTTTTATTGGTTACTGTAAGGGTTGTTTGCTATTAACAATAAATATGGGCAACAAACCTCTTTATTCATATTAATGCATTGACTCCCATATAAGATTAGGATGAGAGGTTTTGTAATGCATTTAAATCCAACCACTATTCCTTTTTGGACTTAGTTTCCTATAGCAACTGACACTGAAAGTATTCTGAGGCCACCTATTAGCAGAAACCACATAGAGAGAGGTTCCTTCTAGTTAGAGCTCATTCAGACATGAGGAAGAAGCACATGGCATAGTATTTTTAGAATTGTGCAGAATTGTGTATTTGAGTGTTTTCCTCCATCAATAATACATTTCATCCATATCCCTGATGAGTTTACCTTTCTAGGCGTAAAGGCTCAAGCACAAGGTTCCCAATGTACATTTTGAAGACCTTGTTAATTGTGTGCGCGCATGCACCCTTATCTACAAGATAGCTTTAATGTTAGTTGGGTTATGTTAAATAACTGATTGATTCAGTCTGCACCTTCAGATAGTTAGGTCTCTTGGAAATGGCATTGGTCTTCTACAGAATACCTCACTCACAGTATGTACTTTTTTTCTATGACATTAGCTGTAAAATGTTGAAAAAAACCTGGTAGTACAATTGTCCAGGAATGTTTTGATAGTGCTAATTTGTGTTGTGGATTCAGGTTGCTATTCGTAGCATTGTATACTGTGGGCTCTTCATCTTCTTCATCTTTATCAAAAAACGGACCATCCAAAAAGAGGTGTTTTTTTTGTGCATTGGTATTGTTTGTATAGCCATAATTAGCAGAAAGATTCTTGATTCTATGCTGAGTTTGTCTCTGATTAAGACACAAGTGCATTGTCCTGTTTGTGTGGCTCCTACCACATCCTGTTTTTTTTAAGCACACCTACACTCTTTAATCATGGTGGTCTAGATGGGACAGTGTGGTAAAGATTACCACAGACAACTATTTGTGAATATTTTATCTCCATGGTGCTGCTATACCAATAAGAACAAAGACATATTAGGGTATTTTTCAGTAATGCATTTTACATGCTTGTTCTGTGCCTTAAATTGCACCTTTCTACGTCAAGAGTGCTGCACTGTTTTTAATGGACTCAGTCACAGTTTTTAAACACTAGGGTGGTAGGTTTAAATATTAGGAAGAACTTCCTAATGCAATAAGCTGCTTAGAGAAAGCGAGAGCTGTAAACACCCAGGCTTTCTGAGGCAATTCAGTTGTTGACTTAAGTAGTAAGTAGCATGTTTTCATATGTTGCTTAACATCTCTGAATAGAAGAATTCATAATGGAACCCTTATATCACCATGTCTTCAGTAGTGACATGTATCAGAAGATACATTAGTCCTTCTCCAGAAAATAAGGAGAACATTGGGTCTAGGTCCAAGAAAATGATTTTATCCATACCTTGATCTACCTGCAAACAATCTGTTGTCACGTAGGTGTGCTGTATACATTGGTAAACCAGACCTCCTTTGCAGGTTTATGAGGTACGTCACTACATATTTAAATGCCTTGTGGAACTACAGATCCACTTCCTGCTGATAAGAGAACAATGCCTCTGCAGTGCTAATATGTCCTAATGTGGAAGTGGCTGAAATTAACATTGTGACTGTGATTAGAAGATATCATTGTTGCCATGCTTGTAGATCCATTTACCTTGTTGCCCCTGCTTTGTAGATCCATTTACCTTTTGCACCTAAACTTATGAGAAAACAACGCATCTGGGTCCTATGCATACTTTATATAGAAGTAAGTCATACTAAGTTCACAGGTTTTTATGCCCACTAAGTGCGCATAGGATTGCAGCCTTAGATCTTCAAAGACATCTTTTTTCCCACTTTCGTTGGGGTTCAGCTGACCCTTGCTGACTCGATTAAGAGCCTAATGCAGTAATGGCGAACCTATGGCACGCGTGCCACAGCTGGCATGCAGAGCCCTCTCTGTGGGCGCGCGAGCCAAGTTGCTGGATCGCTAGGTCCAGGGATCATTTGGAGGGGGAACGCCTGGAACGGCGTACCAGTAGCTCTGAGCAGAGATCACATGGGTTTTGGCCCTGCCCACGTGATTCCTTTTCCTCAAGGCTGCCTCCCTGCTGCCCATTTCTTTAGCAGCAGGAAGCAGAGGCAGCAGCCGGGCTGCTGGGGCTGGCTTTCTAAAGAAGAGTAAGCTGCTTTGATTTAACTTGCTTTACTTTCATTCCAGACTCCTGAGTGAGTGTGAGAGAGAGAGAGACACTGACTGACTGAAAGCCGGGCTGGTGGTGTAAAGAAGGGCAAACTGCTTTGATTTAGCTTGCTTTACTTTCATTCGTGGCTCCTGAGAGAGAGGGGGGGGGTCTATGCTATGGTAATACTGAGACTTGGCTACTGAAATGCACTCTACATGGATTCGCTGGCAAAATTAACTTAGAGACTTTTAGTTGGTACAGAATGTCACAGCTCATTATCAGGAGCTAGATGGGGCATGAATATTACACCCATTCTACAGTTATTCCATTGGCTGCCCATCAATTACCAGGGTCAGTTCAATGTACTGGCTACTGCATACAAAGCCCTTAATGACCTTGGACTGTTGTATCTGCAGGATCTCCTCTCCTCTGTTCTGCAAGGAGTGGTTCACTCATTGAAGCAGGGCTTTATGCAGGTACCACCCTGCAAATGAGGAAGATCAGCAACTCCCCCCACAATATGGAATGGCCTGCCTGAGGAGGTCAGAAAGGCTCCCATGTTTCTGCAAACTATGTAAAACAGAATTGTTCACAAGAGCATTTGTATAAATGTAATAGGAATATATTATAACAGAATGGTTCAGAATCAGGAAAGTGCTTTAATATGAGGAACAGAACTTTATACTTATATTACTGTAATATGTATTATCCGTTACTGTATGTATTATCTTGCTCTCACTGCATTTGATATTCTGCTCATGTAATGCCATTTTCTGTGGCATTATGCTTTGTTTCAGATTTCTGTAATCCTGGTCCTATTTCATTGCATATTATGTGTCATCCTGTTGATTCCATTGACTTACGCTGTGTAATCTGCCTTGAGTCTCAGTGAGAGAGGCAGACCATAAAGAAAATAAAATTTAAAACTTTTAACACCAGCATGATTTGTAATATCTAAAACAACATTAAGTTCTCAGAAAGAGTATGTCATGTTTTTAGGTCATATTCTTTTTAGCCATATTAACCTAGTAACAGCAATGTTTTGTTTCTCACTTTCTATTCGAGGGTCTCATCCAAACCAGGGAATCACTTATTACTACACTGACGCAGTTCAGCTAATATTACAACCTCCTGTTGATACTCAAGAAGTGAAATCTTGGCTTCTTGAGGATTTTACCTTTGTTCTGGAATTGGCTTGAGGAAGTTGCAGGTGTCCAGCAATATGAAGTTGCTGAACCTGCAGTATTTTAAAAATGTGTACTTATGTATGTGCACACATTCACAAATGGTACATATGCAGGCTGGTGGATTATGTAGACATCTTAGTTAAGCAGCTTTTCCCCTACTCTTTGGAGTTACCATTGTGTCTAAAAGTATACTTGGAAAACAAAAACCCTGGATCCAAAGCTCTGCAGATAAACCAGTTCATATTCAGTTCTCCTTGCAAGC
This sequence comes from Eublepharis macularius, assembly GCF_028583425.1. Classification (NCBI taxonomy): domain Eukaryota; kingdom Metazoa; phylum Chordata; class Lepidosauria; order Squamata; family Eublepharidae; genus Eublepharis; species Eublepharis macularius. The sequence continues at coordinate 189,046,320 of NC_072791.1, forward strand.
ACAGGCTTCGACATGCATTAAAGATGTGCGAAACTGTCCCCAAAGAGAAGGCGTTATTTCTTTATTATTTTGAAAATCTGTATCACGCTTGTACCATCACAGCCTATGATAACCAGGCTATTGCCCATCAGAAAACAATTGATGTAGCAGAAAAGCCTGTTAAACTGTGATAAAAACAATAATCACTGGCATATTGTCAAAACAGACTTTAGCTAAGGAAATAAGCTAAAAGCTTGTTGGAACAGGGTGGCCTTGGATAGTTTATGAAATCTCACAGAAGGTGTTCTTTGAGCCTCCTCTGGTAGGCTATTTTATCAGGGCTGCCAACAACCTGGAGCAAAAATGTCCTGCCTCTTTTTTTTTATTAAAGAATTTTCAACATATAACATATAACAAGAACAACAGTAACTGCATAAACATAACATGGTGCTATACATAGTTAAGCTAAAGCAAGAGAGTAATAACAGCAGTTTGCGCGGATAAGCTAGATAAGAGGTGTACACCTTTGTCAACGTTCAAATACAGTACAAGGTAGGCGTTAGCTTTGTAGGGGGAATGATAAACAAGCAAAGCTAGTATATTACATAACAAGCCTATAATTCAAATCTCAGGGTTTATAACCGTGTAATAGGGAAGCTTAGAGACCAGCCATGAATTCTGGGATAGAAAGTCCAAGAAAGGATACCATTTCGAATAAAATTGTGTAGTTTTAGAGGGGTTCTGCAGCAATCTGATTCTGTCTGCTATCTTATCCATCATAAGGTGATTCCACACCATTCTGTACCATATATCAAGATTGGGTGGAAAGTGCGATTTCCACCTGAGTGCAATTGCATTTTTTGCAGCTACCAAGAGAGTTCTGATCAAATCTTTCCTTATTTGGGGAATTGCCAAATCTTTCCAGAGATCTAGGAAAACAAGTTCCGGGCATAAGGGTATCTCATAAGCTGTAATACGAGAAATTTCACGGAGAATCGTCTGCCAGAAGTCGGCTATATAGGTACATTCCCACCAGCAATGCGGGAAAGTACCTTGCCCTCCGCACTTTTTCCAGCAAAGGGAAGACCTGCCAGGATATATTTTCGCTAGCTTTTGGGGGGTGAGGTACCATCTGTGGATAAGCTTGTAGGTTTGGAGTCTCACACTGGTGACAGGGGAATTAATCAATGCAGATGCCCAAACTTGCTCTCTATCTTCCTGTGATAATTCTGTCCCGCAATCATGTTGCCATTTGTTCAACAGTGCCTCATTGCTTAGTTTTTTGGTATCAATCAGTATGTGATAGAATTTTGACAGGAGGCCTTTACGAATAAGTGATCGGGAGTCTAGAAGAGTTTCAAGTGTAGTTATCGGTTTGGCCATTATGCTTTTTATATCCAGTGCATTTAGGAGATATCTCAGTTGGAGATAGAAGAACCAAGGGATTTCCCTGCCCACTTTATTGTTCAGTTCTACCCTGCTTATGATACCGTCCTTAGTAGCTACGTCTAGCAACCTTAAGTCTCTTAAGTCTTCCCAAGAGCGTAGCGCTGTTATATTGTGCTGGTGGGGCATGCCCTTATGGGCCGTGAGTACTGAAAAGCGGGATATAGTCGGGAGGAGGACCATTTTGTATCTGTCCCAAAGTTTTAAAAGTGCCTTGAGGAATATATTGTGGTGTACTGAGGGAGGACGGAGGCTCGGCGTGGACCAGAATGTTTCCCTCACTGTTTTTGGCTGGGAGAAGACTTGCAATATATCAGTCCAATCAGAGTGCCCGGTAGGATGTAGGATTTGAAGGACATCTGACAGCCTGGCTGAGTCGTAATAGAGCCCTACATCAGGATAATTAAAGCCTCCTGCCGCCCTAGGGGCACACAGGACCTTAAAGGCTATTCTGGGGCGTTTGTTCTGCCATCGGAATCGGTTAAAAATTGTCTGCCACTGATTGATAATTTTACTAGGGACGTCAATTGGAATCGTTCGGAATAAGAAGATCAATTTCGGGAGGACAAAGGATTTTATCAAGTGATATCTTTCATACCACGCCAGATTTTGCTTGTTCCATTTGAGCAGGAGGTGTTTAATTTCTTTAAGCTTTTGAACATGATTCACTTGGAGTAGCTGAGCCGGATTAGATGGAATATTTATACCCAGATAATGAAGGTGTGTTTTGACCCACTGGAAATCAAATTGCCGTTTTATGCTACTACATGTTGCCTCGGGTAGATTTACAGGCAGAATGGTGGACTTGCTTGGATTTATTTTCAAGCCAGATACTCGCCCAAATTGAGAAAGTTCGTCATTCAGAAATTTTAGAGAATCAAGTGGTTTTGTGATAAATAGTAAGATGTCGTCAGCAAATAAACATAGCTTAAAGCTGTGGTTATTAATTTCAATGCCTTGAATTCTCCTATCAGTCCTTATCGCCTCTGCCAGAGGCTCTATAGCCAGAGCGAAGAGGATAGGGGATAGGGGGCAGCCTTGGCGTGTGCCTCGGTGGAGAGAGAAGGAATTGGACGCTATATCATTTAGTTTAATTCTCGCACGGGGGCCCTCATATATTGCTTTGATTATTTGTAAAAATTTAGAACCAAAGTTCATTTGGGAGAGAAGCACTTGTAGGTATGGGATCTCAAGGGTGTCGAAGGCTTTTTCTACATCCAGTGAGAGGAACATGGACTGTATATTATGATGTCTACTGAATGTCAAGATATTCAGTGCCTTGTAGATATTATCTGAGATGTCAGATAATTGGGAATAAAGCCAATCTGATCCGTACAAATATAGTTTCCAATAAAGGAGTTAAAACGGTGTGCAAATATAGAGGTGAAGATCTTATAATCAACGTTTAGTAGGGAAATTGGTCTGTAAGATCCAGGGTTTGAAGGATCTTTACCCTCCTTGGGAATCATAGTAATTATTGCCTCAGACCAGGTTTTGGGGAGGGTCCCCGAGATATATACATCATTACAGGCCAGTAATAAGGGTGGGGTTAAGACCAGGGCAAACTTTTTATAGAATTCAGCCGGGTATCCATCTGGCCCTGAGGCCTTATTGCCCTTCAGTCTTTTAATAGAGTCCAGTAGCTCCGTAGTGGAGATTGGACTGTCCATTATTCTGCTATGCGCCAATGTCAATTTTTTGATGTTTTTGTGGTTTGAGAGATATTTTCTGATCGCCATATTATCAGGTTTAGTTGATGTATATAAGTTCGCGTAGAATGTTTTAAACACCTGTAATATTTTGGGGGATTTAGAGAATACCTGTCCTTTGGCATCTTTTATGAGCCTGATATATCTATTGATCTTTTTCTCCTTAACTTTCCAGGATATACAGCGTAGTGTCCTAGGGGAGTGATTCCAGTGTTTCTGTTTCAGATGCAAGAGGTTTTTTTGGATTTGGTGAGTCTCGAGAGACTCCAAGGCTTTACGTTCGTGTAACAGCTGCTTATAGATTTTTTTACTACCTCTTTCTTTGTGCAGACTTTCCAATTGGTGGATTTTATCCATTATAAGTTGTTTTTGAAGCCTTTTTTTTATTTAGGGCAGCAGACAAGGCTATCAGTTGCCCCCTTAATACAGCCTTAAGAGCATCCCACACTGTTTGGGGTGATATCATGTCTGTCTGGTTGTCTGTAAGATATTGAGTGATATATTGTTCAATTTTCAACACATTGTCTTCATGTAATATTAAGTTTTTGTTGAATGTCCAGTGCCTCTCCTTTTCATGCGTGCTTTCCAGGGATAATTTACAGTCTACCCACGCATGGTCCGAGTAGTCTATGTTCCCTATATTTGAGAGTTGTACTCTGTCAATCAAGTCTGGTGACACCAGGATGAAATCAATCCTGGTGTAGATGTCGTGGCGGGCCGAGTAGTACGTGTAATCTTTAACCAGCTTGTTCATTTCCCTCCATATATCTACTAAATGGAATTGTGTGAATAGCGCGAGCAGTTTTGTGTCTTGGCCGGGATTTTTGGGAACTCTTAGCATTTTAGAAGTTTTATTACGGGTAAATGAGGATTTATCTAAACTGTAGTTTGCTACATAATTAAAGTTTCCTCCCACTACTACCGGTCCCTCTTGGAAGTTCTTCAACTTTTGCAGAACCTCTTCAGTGAATTCTAATTGCTGTGCATTAGGCGCATAGATTGTAGCTAGTGTGAGTAATTGCCCATTTAACTGGCCCTTTATAAACAAGAACCGCCCCCTGTGATCTCTTAGAGTGGCTTTATGCACAAATTGGGCCTTTTTGGTAAACAAGATGGCCACCCCTCGGGATTTTGAAGAGCCCTTTGCATGATATTGCATTTGTATCCACGAGGCCTTAAGTTCCGCCTCAAAATTTGCGTGCAGGTGAGTTTCCTGTAGCAGGACTATATCTACATTAAGCTTTGCTAGGTTTGACAGAACTCTCTTTCTCTTCACTAAGTTATTTAGCCCCCTCACATTCTGAGAAACAATGTGAAGACCTGGTTGTGATGCCATCTTGGAGAGGAAAAAAGTCAGATTAGTAAAGATAACCCTTAGGGAGATGTCTAATATTTTCGATCAGGGGTCGTGTATGTCTAGATCTCTAGCGGGAGTGTTGGAACGACTGGCCCAATATTCTATGGAGGATTAGAGTAGTACGGTTAAAGATACCTTATGTACCAAATAAAGAGTTGATATACAGGTGCAGTAAAATTCAGATAAGAAGATTACTATCTGTTACTAAGCAATCAATCAATCAGAAATTCATTACTTTAAAAGCAATCATACAATGAATTCATGGTTAAAAAAAATAAGAATCGAAGCATGTATCATAAATTCAATAGAGGGTACAATGGGTAAAAATCAGGTTGTTATATTAATAATGTATAATATTTAATCTAACCCCCTTTTTCTTTTAGAGTGCGTAGGCAATCAATCAGTCCGTCAGAGAGCAAAACTTAGAATCGTGTTACTCAAATAGGTTGCTATGTTATCTCTCCCTGAGTAGTAATGCCCTTAACTTCAATTAATCCTGAGTAATTAACAAAAGCAATCATTCAATGAATTCATGGTTAGAAAAGAATAAAAATCATGGCATATATCATAAATTCAATAGAGAATACAGTGGGTGAAAATCAAGTTGTTATGGTAATAATTTATAGTATTTAATCAAACCCCTTTGACTCTTTGAGTACGTTGGCAGTCAAAACAGACTATCAGTGAGCAAAATTTAGAACTGTGCTTCTGAAGCAGGCTGCAGTGTTAACTTTTCCTGACTAATAATGCACTGAGCTTCAATTAATCCTGAGTGTTCAATAAATTATTCAATTGATTAGAAATTAATTAAAATTCTCTCTTTTAGTATCCTAATGGGGAGCCAACTAACCTAATGGATTTACCTCTAATACTAAAACACTAACTTGCCTTAACTGTCAATATCAACTATATACAACAAGCACACAGCACTTTACTATACTTTATATTTTCCTGAAGTGTCTTAAACAAAAAAAGAAAAAAAATATGTATATACAAATGCAACAATTGTGTACTAAGAGAAGTAAGAAGCTTCTTCAGTATATTGAAAACAATTAACTTGCTAAACAGTCCTCAGCAGCCCCTTGAGTGGTTCCTGCAACGGGGCTGCTGCAATTAAACAGTAAGGAGGACTGTCTGTGGAAAGGGCAAATAGGGAAGCAACCCTTTCAATCCCACCTCACCCACCCCCATCTGCTAGTAATCACAACAAGATAGGGACATTCTAACACAACATATTTGGCCACATATCTTACACTTGAAAGTCAGGTGTCCCGAACGGGTATTTTACTATTTTTCTGAGGAGACATTGGCAGGCTCCGTTTTCTCTTTTGTGTGTTGGTTTCTGTCTCCATGGCGATCTCTGTGCCTAAATCACGAAGGAGGCGAAGGCCGTCCTCGGGAGTGGAGACCAACTGAAGCTTGCCGTTCACCTTGAGACGCAGCGTTGAATAGCGGGTCCAACCATACTCTGTTTGGGCATTCCTAAGCTCTTCAGTTATGGGCTTGAACTGTCTTCTCCGTTCCAGGATCTCCGTCGGCAGGTCTGTGAAGACGCTGATCCGCCCTCCATTATGGGATAGGAATTTTCGCGCCCTTGCTGTTTCAAGCGTTATCTTCCTTACTCTCCAGTCCGAAAAGACGGCCACAACATCTCTAGGACCTCTTCTCTTGTCCGGATTTTTGGGACCCACTCTATAGGCTTTGGTTACAAGCATTGCAGGGGTTTCCTTCAGTTGTAGCTCTGCTGTCAGCCAGCCCGCCAAAAAGTTAGAGAGGTCTGTATCCACGGCGGTATTCTCCTCTATCCCCCTAAATTTTAAATTAGAGCCCCGCATTTGGATTTCCATATCCAGGATCTTATTTTGAATACGATCGTTTTCTGATTGCAGGGAGCGAACCTCCTCCCTCAAAACGGCATTTTGGTTAAGAGCCTGATCTGATTTTAAAACGGCAGAGTCCATAACTATCTTAAGGTCACGTAGCTGTTGAGATAGCGGCTCCATCAGATGGGTGATTTTGTCGGAGAAGCTCAGCTCAAGCTCTTGCAGCAGGGTTTTCAATGCTGGGTCGTATGAAATCGTTTGCATTTTTCGCGCCTCAGCATTAGCCACGACGGCCGCCAGGTTGTTGCTCACTCCTTCCCCCTCCCCCTCAGCACCTTCAATCTGCGATGCCGGGAAGTAGCTTTGTAAACTTTTCCCTGCCTTATTATTATGTTTCTTAGAGGATAAGTCTTGCTTACCCTTCATGCTACGATGTGTAGAATGTTTTTCGAAGCTGTTAATGGGGTTTCGAGGTGGAATTGAAGCGGAGCTTCAGCTTCAGGCGTCCATTCCTCTCGGTGCCGACGCCACGCCCCCATGTCCTGCCTCTTTAACAGAGTGTGAAAATGGGCAGTTGAAGCTTTTCATGGCACGGAGGTAAATAACATCACTTGGCAAATAGCATCCCATTAAGCCTCTCTTAAAGAGGCAGGACATTTTTGTTCCAGGTTGTTGACAGCAGTGTGTGTGTGTGTGTGCGTGGGTGGGGGGTGCTACCACAGAGAAGACCAAACCTTCACAAGATGAAGTTGAACCAACTAAGGATGGTACAGAGGTCTGTTCATGCGGAAACTCCTTACATGCCCTGATACCCCAGAATGAAAAAACAGCCTCTAAATAAAACGGTGCAGTCCCAAGCAGAGCAGAGTTATACCCTTCTCCTTTGAAATCAGTAGGCTTTGCAGAGTATAGTTTCGCTTAGGATTGCCATGTATATCATTTTTTCCTTGACTACATTCCTTACAAGTAGAAGTTATTAATGTATTAGAACACATGCTTTTGGAGGGAAGGCAACATGATATAGCCTGATCTTGTCAGATCTGAGAAACTAAGCTGGGTCAGTACTTGGTTGGGGGACCAACAAGGAAAACTCTGCAGAGAATGGCAATGGCAAATCAGCTCATCTTCTCACATGCCTTGAAAGCCCCTTGCTGGGATCACTGAAAGTCAGTTGCAACTTAATGGCACATACACACAGTCTTTGGCTTTGCCTATCTCCTCTCTCATTCTGTTGAACCAACATGGTAGCAGTTACCTGAATCAAACTTCTTAGTGATGAAATGAAATGAAATGCAGTCATTCATCATTCTTAGTTTATGATTAACTTTGTTCCTAACTTATCATTTATGAACTAGAGATAACAACAGAGACAACTGCATCTACCTTCATTACTTTTAGTGACTCCATCATAGTAATGTATGCCCCTGAAAATGAAGTCTGGGTAAAAATCTGTTGTTGTTCTCTTCAGATTTCTTGTTTATAGGACATGTTCCTTTTTGTGAGTCATATTGATAGTATGGTATCTGGATAGGCTTTGAGCCAAATTCTTCTCCTATGTGGACAACTTGGTGTCGCAGCTGGGTGGTGTTGGTTATATCCATCATTATTATCATTACTTGTTGTTATCATAATTGCTTTTTGTTCTTCTGTATTGTTGAAGCTCAAGACTGTAGTCATAAGAACAGAGAATAAAGGAAAGAAAGATGGGCTCTGAAATTTATGTGCAGTGAATTTTTAATCCATGCAACTTCGTGAATTGCTTGCACTAGTGTTCCCTTTTCTTTGCCCTTTGAAATTCCTTATATGGTTGAGAAACTGTTCATTGAGACTGAAAACTGGCCAGTAGATTGTGCTCATAAGTGAAAGAGTCTGGGCCACAGTTATGCCTTAGGTATAAGAGTGATTGTGCACTTAGTTTTTCCCCAGCAGCTGACTGATGTGTATGTTGAAATGTCCATTTACATAGGTATGGGCACCTAGGTCCAAAACTTACACCCAGGTATGGATGTTTCAGTATACATGCATTTTGTAGGAATTGCTAGTATGTCACAGCAATGTCTTTTTGGAAAAGTGGGTTAAAAGCTGCCAGATTAAACTTACCTCTTGAGACGGGGAATGCTGTTACAGCAGTGGTGCATATGCCCTTTTGTGCTGTTGGTTAGGTTGATTGTCTTTGTGAAAGGGCTGCTGTATGTTGTTCATACAGTTGTTGTGATGGCAATAGTTAAAATGCAAAAAATCTGCTCCTTTAGTTGTCAAAGGATGGGTAATTCCAAGTTGTAAGCAGGGATCAAAATTACTTATTTACAGTGCCCCTCTTTTATCAGTTTGAGCATTTCCTGTGATAGCATTGTTTGATAGCTATTTAAAATGAGCAACAAATTGTGTAGTTTTGCATCTGTGCAGTGGCGGCATTGAATGTGGCAGCTGGCCAGGTGGATGGTGTTGGTACATGCTCACATTTTAATGGCTCACTGGGCTTCCTTTTGCCCCAACTCATCTTGGGCAGGCTGTGCATCATTTAAAAGGCTGCATTTTGAATGTACGTAATGATACTTCATTAAGCGCTAAGACTTACTGGGCTGAATTACAGCTTTCAGGAAGACTACAAGAATGTGCAAAGTATTTGTAATGCCATTTGAAGCACTCAAGCAACATGGTACTGTTCTTAAAGTCAGATAGGGAAAAATGGGCAAAGGTGGAGTACTAGAGAGAGAAGCCATGCACCTCTTTGATTTCCCCCGCCCAGTTGAGTGGGATGGGGAAAGCAGGGCAAGAATATGTACGCAAACCAATATGAAACAGTTTCATGTTTAAATGAAGGAATTCTGCTTTGAAGGAGAATGGACTAGATGAGGTGTGAGGTGTGAAAACACACTGACTGAGGAAGAAAGGAAAATGAGCACAACAAGAAACGATTAGCAAAGGAAGAGGCATGATGAAGACACGGCTTTGGAGAACTGCAGCCAAGCAGTGTATAGTGGAAAATGACAAATTGTTGTAAAAAAACCAAACACTTAATCATGTCGCTTCAGAACAGCTGTCTTTCAATTAAATACTTTACATATTATGACTCATTAAACATCCTCAGCGAGATCTGGAATATCCTTTCGGAAAAAAAGCAACACCCCCCCTCAAAATCTCGGCTTGGTCCTTTTCTTTTAGAGTCAAATGTCAAGCTGCTTCCCTCCCTGGTGTCCAAATGCAATCTCTTTTTAATTAAAAGGGGGGAAAGCCAATTGCCTGGGTTGTGCCCTTGGTGGATAACAATGAAGAATACAACTTGGCTCCCTGCAAACAATTCATTTTCAAGAAAATATCAAGCCGTACAGCCTTTACAAAAGACATTTTTGTCATTATTGTAAACCAGTTGTCCTTGAGATTGCTGAACTTAATTTTTTTGTTCTGCTTTAGCAAAAGCATCTCAGGCACTCTTCCAATCTCTGTGTATGCAATTCCTTCAGTTTGTGCAGATAAGAATCTGAAATAACCAAATTGTGCCCCGTGCTAATATCATTGTGACTTGGCTTGCTATCAAACTCAGTATTGATCTTACTTAAAACTTGGTGAAGTGAATTGAATAAGAGCATAGGTTTTAATGTGGCATTGAATCCTTACGAATTGTTCATTCTTGCAATAGGCCCATAGACTCAGTGGAACTTGAGAGCAGGTCATGAAACAAATGAACTAATACAAGAATTGATTAATGATTTGACTCATAACTGGCTGTCATGATTATTTATTTACTTTGTTTATACCCCTCTTTCCAGTGAGGACCCCAAGTGGCTTACGGTATTCTCCCCTTCATTTTTGATTACAACAAACCTACGTGGTGGGTTAAGCTGGGAGTGTGTGATTGGCCCAAAGTCACCCAGCAAGGTCTATCAGACTCTAGTGTAGCATTCTAACCACTATTCCTTGCTGGCTGTTACTTTGTGTGAAGGATGATTCTCCCCCCCCCCCCCAAGTTTCTTTGGCACAGGCAAATACAGGTTGGGCCTTCTTTTTCTGTTTACAAAATTTATGTTTCTCAAATGGAGGGCACATGTTCAGCAATATTTCATGATTTTAGATGTCAGGACCAAATGGAAGGACTGAGAAAAAATATTTCAAAATTTTAACTAACTTGGTAACGAGGCTGACCTTGTTCTTGAATGCATATAGCACACTTTTCAGTTGAGAGAGGTGATTAATAAAAAGATTAATTTTATTACTACGGTGAATACCTATCAGTAAGGAAGAATTTAGACTTTGGGCTGTATCAGAGTCTTTGCTAGCTTACAGTCACAACCAGTGGAAGGGTCCATGCAATGACAGAGCAGGTGTTTTACAAGCACATGATCTGTAATTGATCCCTCAGATCTCTGAATAGCAAATTTGGGAAGGATGTCTACTAGAGACCTTAGATCTGTCTGCCTGTCAGACTAGATAGAAAAAAATGCCCTAGATAGTAGGATTCAAAATGAGGCAGCTCCTTAGATTCCAATTGCAGCTGTTACAGGTGATTGTAACATCTTTTGTTTGCATGGGATGGATGCAGAGAAACATTTTGGAAGGAAAAACTGTCCCTTCTTGGGCCATACCTAGAGCATATTGGAACAAAAGCACTGGCCACTTTTGGTCAGACATTAAACAGTTAAAGCACTTTTGCTACCTCCTAAAATATTAAAAAGATTTGTACGTACAGTAAAGGTATGAGTATGCTGATCCATTCCTATTTCTTGGCATTCCTGGGCGATAGGCCTGTGTAAGACCTTTCATGTGTTAGGGGTTTTTAAGACATTGTAGTGCATATAAATAATCACTTGACTGAAACGTATAAAACCAGCTTATGTGGAGAACAACTTTATTTTGGCATGGGAACATAATTAGATAATCATACCTTAGAAATCAAGAACAATTACAATTGTATGTGTGTGTGTGCAAATAGCTTATTCCCCCCAGTCTGCTGGTTAGAGTGGTTTGAGTGTTGGACTAGGATCTGGGAAACCCAGGTTCAAATTTCCACTCTCCCATAGTAGTTCGTTGGGGGACCCTAAGGATAAAATAGAGTCTAAAGATGAAATGGAGGAGAGGCGACGCCACTTTGGGTGCTCATTGGGGAGAAAGGTGGGGTCTAAATGAAGAAAATAAAATAAATAAATTTAGTCTTGGCTTTCTCAAGGTTCAGCTGACTTGGGTAGGTGTGGCTTCCGTACCAACCTTGAAATAGCTGATAGCTTGGGATGAGCAAGGTCAATCTGCTGGGGAGTAGCTAGAGAAGCTTTTGTGAACGGAAAGACTTGGGAAGTGAGCAGGTTTGTAAACCGTTCTTCTGGGCTAACTTTCACGAGGCTGTTCTGAAAACTCTAGCAGGGGAGAGGCTGCTTTACGACAGATATGCTGTCCTGTAGTTTTTTAATACGGGTCTTTAATGATGCTCAACAGAATTCTTCAGAGAGATGCTGTTCTATTTGTAAAAGGCAGAACTTTTCCTCCAAGCACCTATGAACAATGAGTTTTACTTGGGTGTAACTGATGGTAGAATTTGATAGATGTGTCTTCCGCATTCCATAATTATCCTTTTGCTAGTACTCAAGGCCACATCTGTTGCTATATGAATGCTACTTCTCACGTTTCAGCCTGATATTTGTATAGCGTTTATTCTAGCCTAGCACTTAAAATGAATGTACTTGCCAATGGATTGGTACTGGAAGACTGGGACTGCATGGCAGAATGGGATACATGAAATAGCTAATGTGATGACAGGAAAAAATGGGTAATCTTTCAGCAGGTGTGTGCCATTCTTATGAGATGATGCATCTGGATTCTTAGAACTGTATTATGACACGTTTTAATAAGAACAGAACAGGTACAGGAGACGTGCTTTATGTGGTTAGTATATGGTTTTCCTTATTTGTGGCTATTGGAACAAAGAGTAGTATAGAGGTTTGGCGTATACCAGCCTTGACAAATTTTCTTCAACTTTATGAGCCACCTCAAAAATTTAGGAGCTGGACTAATTTTTCAGCCTTCTGGGTTTCATAACTTAATAACCATACTATCTTACTGTTACCACAAAGCTTAATCCTAAATTCTTCACAGTTTCTTGTCAGTTTTTAAAACCTATAACAGATGTGTTGTAGCATATAAGTAAGTATGGAGTGTAACCCTGGTTGTCATTGCAACAAAAAGCTAACCTCTACCCCTATAATTCAGCTTTGACTTGAGGGCACTCTCTACCACCATCCCTCATCTAAATAAGCTTTGTACTTCTACTGAGAACCACTGAAGGCACTTATAGTAATTGGCTGCTGAAGATACTAGGTCCCACAATGAAATTGCTAGGAGCTGTAGAGCCCTGCCGCCTGGGATTTGTCACGCCCTGAGTGTATACCACAACAGGTTTTTAACAGTTTTGTTCCTTAGTTGCTCAGTTGTGTGAATTGTTTTTGAGAGGCCCGGTACACACCTAGTATGGACGTTATAAAGATGTTATAGCACTGGCTTAGTCTATGCAGAACCTACATTTCCTGGTGGTTTGAATTTGTCTCTTGTGCCCTGCTGATGGAGTAGATTCAGAGTCATCCCTGCCCCCATTCTGCTTATGTTCTGTATCGGGCTGTATCCACCCACTGTGAACCATGTGGGGTGTGTATTTCCTGGTCTTGCACCTGTCATCCTGGGTTAAGTTACATATGCTCTCTGTGGGTGTTGCTTAAATTACAGACTTGCCCGCTCTTGATGTAATAGATCAGAATTTCGTAGCACCTGACCCAAGAACAGTGGCCCGGCTCCCAACGTTATTGAAATCAAGCTGGTGCTGACGAACCTCTAGGTTGATCTGTCCTTGAAAATACAAATGTATTTGTATGTATGTAATGTTTGTATGCAATGTATATGGTATGTGTCCTAATGTTTTTGTATGCATGCATGGTTTGTCCCACAAACATTAGTCCTTTTTTGCAGAATGAGAGCTGCAAACTTGTGTGAAGTTGTCCTTACCACATGATAAAGTTCACACAAATAAAGAAGTTTCATAAGCAGGATTATTTCCCCCTTCAAATTGGCTGCTAGGTATGCAGGTGGAACTTGTTTCATAAAGGCAGTTCCTGTATTACTTGATAGTAGGGGAAAATGCGCAAGTGGTTCAACCTTCTTTCCTTGCCTTTGATGTAAATTAGGAAGTGAGACTTGAAGTGAGACAGGAATTATCTAGAGCCGCGTCTGCACAGGTCAGTTTCACTAATTCAGTTCCCATACTGCAGCATTTTTTTCTTAACAGACTGCACCAAATTTGCCAGCATGAGTAGTCACTCCAGAGGGAGAAAAGAATAAGTACTAGCACTATCAAAAAACAGAAGAGATGAAAGTCCATCCTATCCTGGCTCATTGTATGTTGTTGGAGCTTTTGTTCAAGCCTAGGATCTGCTACCTAGTATCGAATTTGTCATACTAAGAACATGAATATTGTATAACGTTGTAGGTTCTTGGCGAAGGAACCTGGTTTTTGTCCATATTTACTATAAAGTGCTAGTCATCGGTTTGCTTCCTTGCTTTTTCCTCTTCCGTCCATTGCTAAAAAAGTACTTGGAAAAACCTGGATCAAACAGGTAAAATAAATGAGTTAAAGCTAATACATATGCATTATCTGTGTGCTTATCGCAATACATTTAAGCCATTTGTTGCAGAATTTAGATGTGGTGTGGATGGGGAGGGAGAGCTGTGCAATCTTTGATAGTGTTACAATTTTTTAAAGGTATTTCAATTCATACGTGCAATTTGGCAGATCTGAAAGATTATATGGATAGTGGTACATTCTGGTATTTTACTTGAGATCCTTTGGAGGCATTTTGCTAGCATTAGAATCTGAGCACCATAGTCAGATAAATGTGGATAAAACATCTGTATGATGTCAAATATATTTTGTTGGAACTGGGGACATTGATAGGATAGGTACAGGTTAGGACAGTGACCCTGCTGGTTACAGAGGTCCATTTGCTGAATAATTTTTGTAGTCTTTTGGAAAGACCTGCTACTAGTGTGCATGTATGGAGAGCAAGGGCACTGCACTTAACCTGAGAGGAGTGGCCAGCCAGTGAGGCAAGGCCCCCCTCATTGTAGGAGGGTTACTTTTCAACACAGGCAGGTTTAGAGGCCCCTTCCCTTCCTCAGAAAAGCTCTCCCTTGCCTTTTCTCTCTCCCCTCAAATTGACCACCTTCCCGATCCAACTGCTTGATCTGCCCATGCTTGAAGCATGCAATGCCTCTCCCTGCTAGGGAGGTCAAAACTCTGGCCCCTTCTCTTCCTGCCATCTGACTGTCACAGAATTTCTTGTCCTGTGCTCATAGCTCAGTGGACCACATGCAACTGCCTTGGAGGTAAAAGTGGGTCCTGGATCTGGGAAAGTTTAAGACCATTGAGCTAAATAATTATAGTTGCATAGTGTTTTTCAATGCATACAGTGAAACAAGTTTTCATTGGTGGATACTTCCGTAAAAGTTCTGTCAATTTTTCGCAACTTTAGTCGGTTTGCAAGCATGACAATTCATTTGTTGATAGTGAATGATTAAGACCTGAAAATTAATAATTGCAGTAGTGAATTCTTTTGTTAGGTTTGGGAAAGACAGATTCTAAAGTATGAGGAAATTGTCCACTTCCAAGTAAGTGGCAGATAAGGCAAAAATTCTCCAAGCTGAAGTACAGTTTTGGGTATTTTACTGTGTGACATTTCTTTTGGCATCTGAACTCTGGTTCTTCAATAGCCTGCTGTCTAGAGTGTTTTATCAAACCATTCCCTTCCCCTAAGCAGTTTTACTGGTCTTGCTGCCTTTTCTACCAGATTGTGCAGAAACTGGCTTTCTCCCTGCCATCTGTAAGTCCTCTCAGTAGTGTTGTCAAGTACAATACAGTACAAGATTTCATCATCATTGTCTTGTGTGAGAGGCAAAGAGAAGGGAATGAAAACAATGCACAATCACATGGGTATATTGCTAGAAAAAGCCTCCCATCTTAATCCACCAAGCTGATCTTTTAGTTTCATGGAACTACTCCTTTATTGTGGCAACAGTAAGGAATGTGTTGCAAGAAAATATATGGTGCAATCCTAAAGAGAATTGCACCCTTCTTCACACATTGTTATACTCTGGTTAGGATTGCACTGATCCTCCAAGTTTTTTCACACTTTCTACCTACTTTCCACCAAATTTTTTTCACACTCGTTACTGCTCCCATCAGACCACCAGGTGGTCTTGGTGGAAAGTAACACACCTTGTATAAAGTTTGGCACATTTCTGAGGAAAAATAGATGAAACACAGGAAGCAAACTAGCTCTGTGTCAAGCAAAAGCAAAGTCGAGTGAAGCTGTGTCACAGCGCCTGTTCCTCTGATTCCCATGGGAAGGCATTGGCCGGCCCTGCAACAAAAGGCCAAAGTTCAGCAAAACTTTGGCGTGACTTACCTTGGACTTTCCTGCAATTAATAACTGTATACTGTGCACTTTAAGAGCACTGTGCACTTTAAGAAATGTATGCTGCTAACATTAATTTTTGAGGTACCACCTGTTTACATGACTGTGTTAAGATTCTTTGATGGTGCATTTGGTATTTACCTGCTTGATGTTTGATGATTGTCTGATGGTATATATTTAATTTGTTGAATTATATGTTTATATGACTGACTTAGGACTCAATCAGTTTAGTTAGATAATCACGGTGTCATTTGTTTTCTGGTTAGGATTGTGTTCTGTGATTCTCCTTGGTACCAGAACCAGACATAAGTTATATAATGTGATAGTCATAAAATTTTAATAAGACAGGATCTTAATTTAATTCATCATAATTCCACAGGTCTTTGGGATGTAATTTTATTCTCATTTATAAACAAAGACCCCCAAACCTCTTTTGTAATTTTCCTAATACAGTCAGTTGTTTCTCTTTTAAACAAGTACTGTATCTTAATTTTTTAACGGCCAATTTTCCTGTTTTTCTCTTTCTAGAATTAAGAAATGGCATTTCGAAAGGCAGTGAAAGGATCTGTCCTCATTGGAGGAGGTGCTATAGCAACCGTGTTTGGTCTTTCACAACTTTCTCAGTATAGAAAAAAGCATGTAAGTAGTAATTCATTTTTTAAAAATGTGCATAGAGCTTATATAAGATCAGTTCTTTAAATGTTTTGCTCCTTTGTTGCAAATGGCAAGAGGCATTGCAGAAGAAAGGAGTCTTATCCTACTGGGATGTGATGGTTGCCATGTCATTCAAGATGGAAGGGACTTCGACCAAGAATGGAAGTAGCTGTGTAAACAAGGTGGCCATTACCTCCCTCTGGATCTTACAGAACCCCTCCCCCCCAATTCTCTCGTTGAAACTTACAGGTTGTGAATTATTTTCTTGAAAGCTGTGTAAGATTTTTAGGGAATTTGTGAAGGAGAGGCTATATTCAGCCTAATTTGCATGCTGTTTTAAGGTTGGCTCCCATGAGACTGTTAGTACGTGCCAGAGTACAAAATACATGAGTGGCATGTTAAATGTAAGTCATGCTTGTATGAATTAGTATCCTTGTTCATCCTAGAAACACGTGTGAAGAAGCCTGATTTCATTTTGTGTGTAGCTCTTTTTAGATGTTATGTTTGTGGTGCAGTGGACACACGTATGGGATGGATGTGCTGATCTTCTCAATATGTGTAATCGCTGTTGCTTCTGAAAGGAAGATTACTCTGTGTGTTCCAAAGCTGGAATATAGGCTTGCTGCCCCTTTCAGAAGAAATGGTGATTGCATGTAGTGCATCAGTCCCATACATCCATTAACATTGCCATAATGTAATGTCTGCAGAGGTCTTACATGTTGTGCACATGTAAATATAGGTGGCCTCTTAGGAATCAGTCCTTATTAAATATTGTTACTTAGCATTGGGTTTGTTTTGTAGCAAGGTATATTTTCTATCACTGTGCACAAACAAGAGAGAGGAGACCACATGAAGCACTCTGGACTTAAACGTGCCATGGATTTTATCTGTCAATCACTGTACGAAGAAGCAGCTGCTGTGTTTGTCTCTTGGGGCTCATTTATGCAATTGGAGTTTCTTGGAAATGTGGTGATGAGGTGGTTTCAGGGGATGTTAATTCACTGCTGTTATCACATCCACGAACCCAGTCTATACGAACAAGGATTAGCAAGGCTTTTCAAGTGAACACTCACTGGTTGGATCCTGTGGAAGTGATTTCCATCAACAGCCCAGGACTTTATCTTCTCTTCATCTTGATGCATCTCAGAGTCTTCTCAAAGTACTGTTCCTATGGGACATGGAACCCCCAGGAACAGCATGAGAGTGAATCTGCTGTGGAAGGGGTGATTCATCAGCAATCTCCTCACTTCTATGAGTGGAAATCTATGGCTCAATCCAGCCAACTGTTTGTGGTCTAAGGGCCGCTTCGTTTATTGTTGAAAGTGATGAGAGGGAAGCTGGGTAATACATGTAAGAGGCTTGCTATCTTGATTAGCAATTTGTATGGAGAATTTCTGTGGCAATACTGCACTCCACACTTAGATATTTCACAGTGTCCTCTCTGTGGCTCCTGTAGAATCTTCTGTTTTTTATGTGGAGGTGCTCTGTTTTAAGCCACCTCCTGCATATTACCTGCAACATTGTTGAGATGATTGCTAATCTAGGGATGAAAGAGTGACCTCTGGTTTCCTTGCAGCTCTCCTGAAGTTCTGGTTAACTCCTTGAATCTGTAAACAAATTGGATAATAACATAAAATTCAGATTATCTTCAGTGTCAGGTAGGAAAAAAGCTGTAGTCATTAACAAGGAGCATTTAGAAGTGATTTATTAGTTGTGTGTGAATCTACAGGTAGGTAAATTCTTCAGGAAAGCACTATGTACATATGTTTGTGTAAAGAGATTTGCTCACTTCTAAAGAGAAAGCATTCACCTGTGTACATGTTTAACTTGTTCAGAGGCAAGGTGACTAAGCTATAAAGGCATGTGGTACTTGAATTGGTATAACTTGCAGGTGGTTGTGCATGTAATCTACTTTTCTTACTTTTACTTAGCGAGCCAGGTAGCTGAGAGTTTTGCTTGGTTGAATTGTTCAGTGGAAGGGGACTTGTGTGAAAGTCTGCATCATAATAAACTGTGTAAGGTGCCGCAGCAGTCTTTAGACCTATTCCACTGTGAGCCCTAAGTCACTGTCTTTAGAAGATGTACATGTACCTCTTCAAACTTTTTCTTCTATTTTTGATTGCAGTTTGGACTTCAGAAACATGTCTTATTTATAAATTTGCTTTGTAATCCCACATATTTCCTGACGATGCTTAGTCTTAGGTAAACTTTCATAGTAAAGTGAAGGCTGAGTGTGTAGACATATGCACAAATATAGGTTCAGGAAGAGTTCAGGCTCCTGCATTTTGGTACACAGGAAAACTGTGTTGTTTTTATATCAATCATGCCACTTGCCAGAACCAATGGTTATTAAGGGCTTCCGCTGTGCTACCCTTGTGTAGTCAGTAAAGATTGGTAAGAGAGAGTGGAATGAGGGTATGAAATCACAGCGGCAGGGACTGTCAGCTAAATTGGAGAAAAGCAAGCAGCCTGGATCTTGGGTGAAACTTACCTCCTTACAGTTTAGAGAAGGGAAAGAAGTTGTGAGCATGGCTTGCTTTGATTCAACCAAAATGGGCCTTCAGGATTCTGTTGCTGACTGACTCAGTAGAATCACCAGGCAAATGAAGTTGCTGCCAAACAGCAGTTAGAGCTTGATGGAACAGGTGGAGAGGAGAGAAGGGTAACTAAAGGTGAGTGGAGAAGATAGACAGGTGAAGGGGGGCTATACAGAAATGCTGGGAGGAGAAAGGTGAGTTGTGGTGGGAACTGAGGGGAGCAGGAGGCAGTGGGGGAAGAAGATAAGCTAAGGTCTTATCCTGTGTTTCCACCTCTTTCCATCCTGAGCCTAATTTCTCTGCCTTCTAATAGGATATTTTAAGCTAGCAGGGAGACTGCCTCCTTATAGTTCTTCAGGGTGAAGAACTATATATTTAGGAGAGGCATGCTTTCTTTAAACCTGTTTCCTCTCTATAGGGGAGTGCCCCGTCACAGCTGAAATAATCATAATGAAGGGAGATTATTTCATTTGAGTGAGTGTGTTGCATCTTACTAGTTGGGTGAGCAGTTTTCCTTACCATAACATGCAGTGTGCGCACAGTCTGTGAAACTTTTTCTCTGGGTTTCATTTCCTAGGCCAAACAAAGGGGTTGTTTGAGGTGGTATCTGCCCGCTGGAACTGCCACCATCCTGCTGAACCTGGGGAGAGCTGCTACAGTTCCTCTGCCCCAGGTTTGAGTACTTCTGGGCTTGAATAGAGGCTGGCTACAGGGAGCCAGGCTGCATGCTGGAAAAGGGGCGAAAAGGTGGAGCTTTTTTTCTGCTCTTTTCCTGCCACTTTCTCCACTGTCTGCAAACTTAAAAGAGTTTGCGCTTGTAAATCTTTTTGGGGGAACTCAGACCCTGAAGTTGCCTTGCTCCACTACCACTAGATGTATAGAATCATCTTATGCAACCTTTATGAAGGCTTGCGGCACAAAGGGCTTGACAAGAGAATCACATATGATGTTTTTATGCTTTCACATGATTGTAATTCGTACTGCACTGCTTCATCCCCTTTGTAGCTGCTGCCTGTCTACACCCAGTATAGGACAGCAGGTGGAATAGAACCAGCAGGATTTGACACAAAGGAGGGGACAGCCCATTTACAGTGTTGACATATCTAAGCTGTGGGCTTGTCCAGCAGCCGAACTGTCCTCTTTTTAATAATGCTTGCCAATCAAACAGATGACAGGGTGAAAGAGCTTCTCGTCTGAAAGATACACAAAGGGATGTTGCCCCAAGACGCACTCTAATTGGCTACCGATTCCAGGAGGTCTGTGGCTTTTTCTAAATGAGTCTTTTCAGTGCTCGCTAGCATTGAGAGAAGACACAATTCAATTAGCATGCACACAGATTGTTCCCTATATCCCTTAGAAACATGTCATGCATTCTGTAACACATTTGTGTGTTACAGGAGCCCAGTCTGTGTAGCCCAATCTATGCAGGTTACTTAGAATAAGTACCACTGAATTCATTATTGAGCGAAATTTACTGTAATCTGTGGATTTGTTCATTTTTTTGTAGTGTTTATGTAGTGCTTTTTCATGTGCAATTTTTTTTTCAATGTTGAAATACCCATAGGTTTTTGCTTCTTTCTTGGGTACTTTTTCTGGTATTGGATCTCTGTGAAGGATTGGGTTCATATGTGTTTTAAATGGTGTACACTTTACCTTCTTGGCTTTTTGTTAAAGTATAGGAAGGCTTCATCCCTCTGATGGTACAGATTTCCTTAAACTGTAGAAGGCAAGAAAGAAGAGTATGTGAATCTAAGAAAGGGTTAACAAAACTTAAGTGAAACAGACTGCTACTTCATTTGCTATATCTCTGCTTTGCTCACTAGAAATGATGATATGGCTTCTCTGAGCTTGTCCCTGGATTCCATTCCTTTCCCCCCAAAAAGCATCTTAATGATATGGTCCTCCAATAAGGGTCCTCCAGCCAGGACTTAATTGTGGCAAACTCTGTTGTGGTAAACCCAATTATTATCCATATTTTGGCATCTGAACCATGGCTTCCTGTCTCTTCCCTCTTGCCTTCCATTTTTATTTCTTTATTAATTAGTCTTTCTGTATCTCACTTCTCTGAACTTTAAATATTACAATTGTGTTGCTACATACAGAAGAACAAATTCTGTGAGGCTCCTTCCAAAAAGAAGATGGCAGGCCAATGAAGGAATCTTATGGAAAAGTTTTTCTAAATTGTAATGGCTTTTGACCTATTGTGGTGATGGATCTTTATTTTGACTCATTGATTGGGACACCAAGAAGACAAGGTGGGAGACACTTAACAGGGAGTAGTTGAATATACTGTACCAAACATAAAAGCATGCCTCCTGATGTTGGTTGCCTGAAAATGCTTTGCTGGTAAAATAGCCTTGTTACTATGTATTTGTAGATCCGTTTACAGAATGGGAGCAAACCACATACAAGGGAGATATATTGTGGTAGCTTAGTAAATGGACACAAACAGGTGGATTGTGTGAGTAGGTGTTTGTAATGGAATATTTTATCTTGCCTTGATTTTGGGGTAAGTTACATGAGTAATAATCTATTTGAAGCAGTAGTGTCTAACAATACTATTTTTCGGTATACACAGGGAAGCCAAAGGGTGTCTAATTGTCCCTGTTGGTGATTATTCCATAAGATTGATACATTTATAATTTTGTCCCCCCCACCCTAGTTTTTAGGAACAGTCATGAGGATCTAGAATAAATCTAGATGGACGTTATATTTGAGCCTCAAGCCCAGGTCAAATACTGTTAAGTCATCAGCACTGAACATCCACATGAGCATAACATTGTGGTAGAAGCAACGTTTTACTCTCAGCCACCATGTTGAAAATCACCACATCTATGTGTCAACTCATGTGAATATAGTGGGTAAGAACGCCTGCTGCTTTAATGGAAATCCCTGCTGAAAGACTGCAGCTGCCAATGTGTCTATAGATCTGTTGCTGTTTTCTCTCTAGTGCCATGCCCAAGTGGGGCGGTGGGGGGGGGGAGAATGCCCCACTGGGGAGGATTTAACAGTGTTTGAATAATCATTTTGTCCCTGTATCAGTTGGCAGTCCTGGGGCTCAGCTGTGTGGCATGCATGAAAGAAAACAATGATGCTGTTGCCTTGCTATTTCCTGTTAAAGGAGGAGCCTACTTTTTCTTGTCTACTCCAGTCCCATAGCGATATGTGGGAATGAAGCACAGAATTTTCCTTATCTTGTGGTCTCGTCCCCGCTCTGATCATGGATATAAGCTTCAGCTATATTTCTATTACCTGTCCTGCTTTGTAACTAGAAAATGGAAGAAAGTTAATATTACTGGCATAGGCTGACTAGATCTCTTTAAGGTTGCTGAGTTGTTCATATGGTTTACCACCTGTCCTCCATACCAGTTTTCAATATCTTCTTTCATGCAGTAGAAATTAGTAAGGTATCATATTCAACATGCACAATCCAAAATGCAAATGTCACTTCTCAGAAGTTGCTTGTGCCTTGGCATAGATTCAACAAAATTGCATCTTTGAAACATGAAATAAAGTTTATGATAAAAACACACTCCGTGCTAATTCTTAATAGGTTTTTAAGTGTCCTCTAGAAAACATCTAACTCTGTGGAAGAAATTAATTTAAATTGACCCGCAGAGTTCATATAAAACTCAACCAGTAGATATATAGGTTATTTTCAGACATCAAATGCCAACTCCTATATGTTCCTGATTAATTTGAGCCTGATTTATTCTTTAGCGCTACTTCCCTCCCTATCATGTTGAACCAAGATGGAAGTTTTCTTGTTTAGCAATTCTTCAGTATTACCATGTTGAATTTTGGTGCTTTAGATAGCAATCCTAAAGCCCAAATATGGGCACTGCATGTTTTGTGATTAGTGCGTATGTGAATTCAGACTGATATTTCAAGGTTTGATATGGCATAATGCATAACAAGAATATATTTGGACAAATGTACCATACCCACCAATTTAAGATGGGTATCTGAAAATAATTTGCCAGGTTTTATTACATTAGAATTTTTAAAAATGTAGATATTTAGTGATTTTTTTGTTCATCACCCTGGGCCATCTTTAGTAAAAATACTGTAAATATACATAGAATATGTATATACACATACTAGTATGTTGAAGCCAGAATCATGCAATATTTTGTGCCTTTAAAAGTCCTGCCTTTATGTATTCCTTGCACAAACTGTCAAAGCATTCCCCCCCCCCTTAGAACTCTTATAACATATGTGAATTATTCAGTTAGGGAAAAGGTTATTGGTCCCCTTCAGACCCTGGCTTGGAAAGCTTGATGTATGCTTCGTTTGTAAGTCGCCTTTAGGCTGGAGGTGCATGTGTATGTGAGCAGGATGCCCAGATAGGACTAGAGCAGTTAAGGTGTTGGAAAAACAAACAGATTTTATTTTGTGGCCTTTGCATTTTAAACAACTCTGCATAATTAAGATACCTGGCAACAAACCATTGTACATAAGCTAATTAGCTTAATAAATATCGGAGGTGGATTATAACCCAGAATGACAGCATTCTTAATGTAGATCATATAGTACATAACCAATATTACTAATATTTCTATTTAACATAAATTGGAAAAAAAACCTCACCTCCAATGATGGTCTGTTTTAAAGCATTATGAAACACCCTGGTGCACACAGAGTGTGTCAGGTCTGTTGCCCACTGTCCCTCCCTATTGTTACCCAGCTTATAATATGTTGCAGTAGCCTCGTGCACCTGTTCCCTTGTTGCTTTCCAGATTCCAGGACGGTCGAGCCCTTATCTCGAATGGCTCGCCTCAGTGGCCTTGGGACAGCTCCTGCCCATCCCGCTACTGATTGTGTTCGGCTGGGAGAACCAGAGGGGTGGGGGGATATGTGGAAGGGTTGATATAATGTATCTTGTACTCAGTGCATCATTCTTAACAAGAGACCTATGTACAGCCAGATGCCTTTACTTGCTTTTGTGTAACCTATGGGCATATATATGGCGAAGCCTATGATATCTCAATAAAGACCCACTTACTCAAGAGAGCTTGGATTTCTTGCTGCAAGGGTTGGGAGTCACCTTCAATGTATCCTGTCTTCCATAGACTGACAAAGTGATCACATTGGTTGACTGTTGATTCAAAATAATACTTTTGGGAGGGGCCGTGGCTCAGAAGTAAAGCTTTGCATGTGGAGAAGGTCTCAAGTTCATGGTATTTCCAGTAAGAAGGACCAGGTTGTAGATGCAATGTGTAGCAGTTAGCGTATAGGACTAGGACTTGGGAGCCTCAGGTTCTAATCCGCACTCTGCTGTGGAACCCTGCGGAATGACATGGGACCAATCACATACAGCGTAACCTACCTCACAGCATTGTTGTAAGAGAACATGGAGGACAGAATAATGTAAGTTGCTTTGGATCCCTATTAGAGAGAAACGTGATAGAAATGAATAAATTCCTCCTGAGACTCTTGGAGAGCCGTTGCTAGTCTGAGTAGACAGTAATGGCCTTGGTAGATCAGTGGTCTGACACAGCAGCATGACACAGCTTCATCTGTTTGCATTTATATTTTGCTTTAGGATATCCAAAATACTTCACAGACGTTATTTATGTGATCTTAACAACAGGTTTTGCAATAGTTTTGTCAATATTATCTATGTATCTCTGGAGACTGAACGCTAATGGCTTGCTCAGGCCTGCATAGTGAAGGAGCTGATGGCCGAGGTGAGACTTGAACTGCTTCTCAGTTCATTCTCTTAATCACTATATTACTGTTTTCCAAAATACAATTACAGTTCAGTTTTGCAGGATACTTAGAAGTAAATCCCACTGAATTAATTGTAATTCCACCCATGTGTAGGATTGTGGGGAAAAGATGCATATCACTTCATTTCATTGAGACTCAGTAAATTGGTTTAATTGAGAATCAGTAAATTGGTACAGAAAGTTTAGAAATACAACATTGGTCCACGTTCATGACAATACGTTTTTTAAAAAAATAGGTATCTTTATATATTGCTTTTCCTAAAGCACGTTGAACCAGTAATATCCATGTGTAAAATGGCATGGCTCGCAAGGAGATACATTTATTTGACAGGGCTGTTCAAATTGCTGTCTTTCTGTGAGTACAGATTCAATGAATTGGATCCAGCCAGCTTTTCTATTGGTGGCAAAGGGAGAAGGGAGTAGAGATGAGCACGAAACGGGAAAAAAATAAACCTTGAATTTTGTGGTTCGTCACGTTCCATGAAGTGCGAACCACGAACTTTCACAAAATTGTCCCGTTTCACAAAATAATTCATTAGGTTCGGGATTTGTCAGATCCCGGGACCCTACAATGGCCCCTTTCATACCCAGAGATGCCAAACTCGCAGGGAGACTTCAGCAGGCTCTCCTCCAGCCACCCGCCAGGTAGCTCTCTTCAGGCTCTCTTTGCTGACTTTTCCCTCCCGTCCTCCTGGCCTCCTGCTTTCTGCCGTTGCTGGAAGAAAAGTCAAGCAGAGTGGATCTGCTTGGGTTTTCCTCTCTTCAGGTTCTCTTTGCTGACTTTTCCTTCCCATCCTCCTGTCCTCCTGCTGCTCTGACATGCCCCTCCTCCAAGTTCTCGAAGGAAAAGCCAAGCAGAGCGGATCCACTCAGGATCTGCTCTGGGGAGCTTGGGGGTGGGTGGTGGGTGGGAAGGCATGTCAGAGCAGCAGGAGGATGGGAGCTAGAGAGTCAGGGAAGGGTTCCTGAAGCTGGCAAGCAGCGAGCAGTGGCAGAAGGAGCTGCTGAGGCTGCTGCTGCTGCTACTCCATCATCCTGTTCTTAAAAACGGAGAAGGGAAACAAAGAGGAAGGAGTCTTCAACTACAGTTCCCAGATAAACTTGCGCAGACCCGCATTGCTCAGCTCTTGGGTTGGCAGAGAGAGCTGCCTATCAAGGTTATGTGGGCTAAGATTGGGGTTTCCACAGCAACAAAAGGTCTGCAGACATTCCGGGCCTATGTTGCCTAGGGAATCAATTGATTGGTTCCAGCCTGTCTGGCATCATGAAGCATTCATGAATTGAACAAATCGGTCCAAAACGTTATGGATTTCATGAAAAACCCGTTTCCACGAAACCCGCTCTTGCGGTACACTAATTATTTCGATTCATGCCCATGTCTAGAAGAGAGTCCTTTCTGACTATGTTGGGGATCATGGAATGTGTTCAGACAAAATCTATATGGGACAGGGGCAGTAATAAAGAGAGAAATGTGGGTGAGATTGAGCAAAAAAAAAAAAAAAGCTGGCAGGAGTCAGCCAACATTACCAGTTTGCTCATGTAACAGTGGCTGCCTACTCAGGGTTACATATTTGAAAGAGGGGAACAGCCAGTTTCCTTGTATATACTAGGACTGATTGTGTGTTTGCATGTGACAGTAGCTTTGTGTGCAAAGTCCTCCACCACATGCACACCCCAGTTCCTGGAATGATGACTTTATATCAACATATTGGTCAGTTTAAGAAATGCTTTTTGTATAGGTATTAGATATATCAAACACATTTTCAGTAGCAGAATCAGAGGTTGCTTCAAATGTTGTTTTACACTGGCTTTCAGACCCATGATAATTGTTGTCAGTTTCCTTCCAAGACTCCAAATGTGAATAAAATGGATGCATATCTTAATCATTTTGTGGAAAAAATGTCATGGGCATGGACCCAATAATCCTACAAAATGCGTAACTTTATTTATTTTTAATTTTTGCACAGTTGGTGAACTTTTAAAATGTATACATTTGGTAGCAGATTTATGCTATAGTTTAAAAACCCAGGTTCCAAAAGCACATAAATTAAATAGCAAAATAATCCAAACATATGAAGTTGTTCTATATAGAGTCAGAGGTTTGTCCTGTCTAATCTGACTGGCATCAGCTTTCCAGGTTCTCAGGCAGAGAAGGATCTATCCCGATCCAGCCCTTTAAGACCCTTGAACTGGGAAATGCTGGGGGTTGAACCTGAGACTTCATGTACACAAAGCATGTGTTAAATTACTGAGCCTCAAGCCTTTCCTATATGCAGTGCTACTAGTTTTGAATTATGCACTTTTATGCAATCCATTTTCCCTGCATTATGAAAAGAAGTGATCACGAAAGGATTAAATTCCTCCCTCCTGTTTCTCCATTTATTGCAAGGTAACCTAACCATTTAAATATGATTGCACCATTCACAGTTGGCGGACCACTACAAGGGTTATCAGTCAGGCTTGTGCTTGTGAATTCCCTTCTAGGGATTCAATTCCCAGGCATGTGGTGCTTGATTTGGATTGGGATCACAGTGTGCTGGGAGAATGAATTGTGCTTCCCTCCCGATGTTGTTTTCAGGGCCTGAAATGGCCCCCAGGGAGTGCTATTTGTCCCATTGTGGAAACTCTTGTGTATCCCTCATCAGTACATGTGGAGCCCCCACTTTGGAAAATTGGCCATTTTGTACTAGGAAAGCTGCATGATGGATGGTTGAAACACCTTCTCCTTGCACACTGTGGTACTGATCCAAAAGAGGACTTTAACATCTGAGTTCCCATCACAAAACTTTCATGCACATGTGTGTGGATTGAGATAATAATCTGGGGAAATATGTAATGTGTGATTTTTGCCATTTAACTTGGATCTTTTGTTAATACCAGAGTGTAAAAGGTAAAGCATGACTTGGCTCACTGTGAGACACGTTTTGATTTGTAATTATAAAATTAAAAAGTCTCATTTCATTTAATAGTTTATTAATCACTTGTGTAGTGCTTTTCATAAAGCACGTATTATATTTTTGAGAATCCTTTACAGCAGCCTATAAGATGTTCCGGTTTTTATTATAGATAAATGGATTGAAGCTGAAAAAATAGGCTATCTGCAGCTGTCTAGTAAATTTAAGGCACATAGGAGAATTGAATCATAAACTTTTCATCTTGTACTTGGTCATTATGTTGCTACCCAGTTTCACTCTTTCATATGACTCTTAACATGTTGCGTTTTATTTTTGCAGGGTCATTTTGCATCTGTTAGAGCTTCAGAATGTAAGACCCTGCAAATGCAAAGCCGGCTTCCTGCCAGAGAAAGTCAGCTCCAGGATCTGCAAAACACGGGTGAATTTGATATCCTCATAATAGGTGGAGGTGCCACAGGAAGTGGCTGTGCCTTGGACGCTGTTACGAGAGGTGAGTCCCGCAAGTCTGGAGATTTAACAGTGCCATATATGGGCAATTATTTCCTTTTGGATATTTGGATAGATAGATATAAACTGTCTCCAAAAAATCTACCTTAAAGGAAATGGATGGCTTAAATCTGGATGCCTTATAGTTTTGTTGGCCTCCATGGTTGCATTTGTAAAATGTAGAAGATGCAGCAGAATGCCTGCTGTCAAAGGATGAGAAGACCACAGAGTGAAAAAGCATTCTTTCCCCCCTTCTGTTCTCCAAAGGTAGAACATTTCTTGCTGCAATTTTAATACTAATTTTGCTTAGCATTAAAAAAAAGTATTAAAAACAACCAAACTTTAAAAAAACCCTTATTTTCTGCCTGCTAATATTCTGTCCATCCTGACATAGTCTCTGGCTTTTGTTTAGACCTAGGCTGTTATCATGAGAACCTGGTAGTGAAAGCATGATGAAACCTTTGCAGTTGTGCTTTTCTTTCAAGCTCTGTCTTCTTACTCTGACTACATTTGCTTTTAGTTTCCAAGGCTCTTGCTGTTCTGTGTCTCAACAGCTGCACAAGCACTTGTATTGCTGATAAGCCTCAAGTGAAGGCCGGTGATTTGCATGCCAGCATCTTTTGCTGAACTGGCTGCCACATTTCAGCATATTCCAAATCCTCTGTCTGAAAGGAAAGTATCCTGACTAGCTAATAGGCATTTTGAAATTTGATGTGCCACTTCCACACTCCCAGCAGGCACCTTGCAGTTTCTCGGTCTGGTTGCTCTTTGAATTAGTTCTCTTGGAACCTTCCTTTTATTCCTTATAATTCAGTGCATGAACCAGCTAATGGCCTTTGGCTCTTACCTACAAACCATGTCCTGTGAGCTGTGCCTCACCCTGAACTTTGATGGGCTGTTCCTCATCAAGCTATACTTTGCACATGGCTCAAGGACAGTGGTATGGTCTAGAAAGATTTCCACTGTTAATTTTTTTGTGGAAAAATTTCAATTTCTAAAAATGCATAGTTTCATAAAATTGCAGCCTAATGAATAGATATAGTACTGGGTAGTTTCCAAGTTGAATTAATTTTTTTTCTGGTGACTGTCTGTAGTAACCAAAGTTATTAAATGGCAGAATCGTGTCATTGGAGAGAGCCAGTGTGGTGCAGTGGTTAGAGTGTTGGACTAGGATCTGAGAGACCCAGGTTAGAATCCCCACTCTGCCATGGAAGCTCGCTGGGTGACCTGGAGCCAGCCATACACTCTCAACCTCGCCTAACACACAAGCGGTGGAGAGGAGAATTATGTAAGGCACTTTGGGTTCCTCTTGGGGAGAAAGGTGGATTTACAGATGAAGTAAATAGTTAAAATAAAATTAATTTAAACCATGTTAAATACTCTTCATGGAACATGTTTTCCATGACCAAATATTGATTGCGGAAAACATATTCCATAAGAAGTATTTAACATGATTTACATTAATTTTATTAAAATTTAAACCATGTTAAATACTCATTATGGAGTATGTTTTCCCTAATCAATATATTCCAGTTCAACTGTACTTGGCTTTTTGAAGAACTTTGAGGCACTTAATATTACAAAAAATTAATTCCATACTTCTTTAGTTTTGCTTACTAAATATAAATCAAAGAAAAACGCTAAACTAAATCCAAATAAGCTTAGAACACTGGACAGTTTTCCAGTTTCAAGAATGTCTGGAAAACTACATCATTATGCAAAGCTGATTGAACTTCTTACTGACTCCCTTCTTGCTTGCTGATCTTTCTTTTGCACCCTTGCAGCGTCAAGCTGTCTGATTTTCCTTCCCTCCTGCTGTTCCCAGGCAGCAGAAATGCATGCATCGAGGCAACGGCAGAAGGGTAATCTCAGAAATGTAAAATCTCCAGAAATGTTGAGGCTGTGGAACAGTTGAAACGTGCACAGTGCATTGCATTGGATCCAACCAGCTTTTCTACTGGTGAAAAAGGAAGAAGTTGTCGCCTTTGACCACAAGACTGACCCTGTAGAGGAGCATAATACCTACATGGGCAGAAGCACGTGTGATAAGGGCTGTAGTAAGGAGGAGAACTGAGTGGGAATGCTGGCTTGTTCCAGTCCTTACTTTCCTATCCAACTTATTGCTTATTTATGTAGGAAATCTTTCATGCTTCCTCTCCAGAGTCCTGCTCAAGGCAGCTTACAGTTAAAATAATACATTTTAATACTTTCACAACACATAATGCATAATTTATAACAATTAGCTTATAAAATTTCAGTATTCGGCACATTTATGGAATTTTACAAAGTAGATCTGCTTTTGTTACCAACAGGCAAAATTGCGAATATGCCCACTGGCCAGAAATAGTCTTTTATAGTCATAATAGGACTACCTGCATGTTTAGATAGCAAGTTAAACTTTTTAACATTGAGAGCATTGAATTCTTAAACAATGCTTTATCTGACACATTAATTGTTGCTAAAAGTATTCATATTCATACAAAAACAATAAACATATTCTCAAAAATAGATAGCGTATTTATTTCTGTGTTGCCTCTTCAGAGACTTGCTTAAGGCAGCTTACACTTAAAGCTGCATCACAATTTTAAAAACAAGACATAAAAAACAAGCTGTTGGACATAAGCAGCATAAAAACTGTCCCTACAGCAGCCACCTTGCTTACCGCCAGTCCCAAGAAAGTGCACATAGCATCCTAGGGAGGAGGGAGTGTTTTATTTGATACACTCAGATCCCTACCCCTGATCTAGGCTTTGTTGCCATTTGCTTTCAAAGCTGCAAGGGCCAATCCTGTCTGCATCTTGACTTTCCTAAAGCTGTGGGCCAAAAAAGGGAAGGCTAGTTGCTCCTTTCTCACAGGGAAAAAGTTCGGTCTTGATCTAATTTAAACACCCACCCTGAGGCCTATATAGAGCCACAGGACCAGAAAACTTAGCAAAATGCGGAAAATGGCAGTAAACATGTGACCTCCAGCCCCTCATTTCATTACAGTAATGTATTATTGCAACTGTTTGCACTTGACCTTTGCCATGTGTGGAGTTGTGGTTCACAACTTTACTTACTCATGGTCTGTGATTTGATCATGTAACATGGTCTCCACTCCCCCCCTTTTTTTTACTGTGCCCTCATGGTAATAATTAAATGGTTAAATTTTGCAGGAAATTTGGTTGGAAAATCTAGTTGTTTTGCCACTGGGAGGCAGCAGACTCTTGCAGTAGAACAACCACATTTCTGGCAAAATTCCCTCCCCCTCAATATTTGTGAATTTCACCATTTGTGGTGATTGCAGAAATGGATCCTCCACGAATGGTGAGGGTCCACTGTACATCTGTTAACGATTTACTGAACAGTTCTCTTTGTTATTAAAAAGGAGGTATTAAAAAGTTAGCTATTTGGAAATACTTGTAATTCTAACAGGCAACCAGTAGGAGAAGTTTTGCTGTGCTGCTAGATTTGTCCTTAACTTATTATAGAATAAGAGAAAGGATGCCTCACTCCTGCCTTACTGACAAATGACCCCAAAAAGGAATACAAAAAAATAAGCTACCCATCTGCACAGTGTCACTTTTGGTTTTGTGGATTATTTGGCAATATTTGACAATAGTCCATTTGTTGATGGTTCAATTGACTGGCGTAGCAATCCTAGGATTACCTGACAAAGATGCAGAGAGTCCTGTCTAGGAATTGACAGACAGGAATGGATGAACATTAGATGAAGATGGACCATAAGAGGCAGCAGAGGAGACACCTGAAGCAGAAAGGACTATGAACAATCTGGGTCTCAATTTGACTGTGTGTATGTGTGTGTGCACACATGTCCATGATAAATATTTTTAGTGTTGGAAAGATAATTTTGCTTGTGGCCAAGCTTTGATGTTTTCCCTGACTTCAGGTAGGGGGAAAGTTCTGTTACAGTTGCATCAGTCTGAAGACAAGTTGGGAACTTTGTCCTGCAGTTGTGTGTTGCCCTCTCCACCACTACATCTTCTACAGATAGGCCAGTTACAGTGGCAGTGCAGACCGGTATGGTTGTGATTAGGATTGGGATGTTAGTTCTTATCCTTGTTGGTAGACCTAGAGAATATAAAGATAAGTGTAGGTAATATATATTTCTTCTTCTTTTTCTATATGTGTTGAATGTGTGTAGGTTTCTGAAGTGTGAAATAATCATAGGCATTTGGTTAATGAATTGTGTATTGTTGCTCTTCATTCACGGGATTTGCTCTCATATTAAGTTTGATGCTTCACTTAACAAATTCGGCTTTCTCTGTGTGTGATATGTTTTTGCCAAATTATTCCTGATTGTATCCATTAATCTTCAGTCACATTTGACAAAAATAAATTGCTCTGATCTTCCAAAGTTACCAGGAATAATTAGATTTTTAAGGACACAAAAGTTTAGGGAGCCCAAGAGAGACAAATGTGGTTGTTCTCTTATAAAGAGCAGCAGAATCCTCAAGGCAGTGGAGGCTGGGGACCTGAGAATGGTGTTGATAATCTGCATTTCCTCCTTGGATATGCACAGTCATGTTGCTCTCCTCAACATGCTCTGTAAGAATCTTGTTGTACCTGTTTTTGTTCATTCCTTCCTGCTTCCTTTCTCATGTGATTTCATTTGAAAAATTACCACATGGAGAGGACTGTTAATAGTTGCAACACTAGAAAGGCTTATTGCTTTATTTAAAGATAGTTGTATAACTTTGAATGTTACCATGTAACTATGATTTACCTCCCTCCCCCTAGCAGATAATTCCAGATTTCTAGTCCTTATCTTAATTGGATATATTTTGTGAATTACCACATTTTATGAAAGTGGCAAGTAATTGTTTTTGTCTGCCTGTGGCTGATTATCTCCTGATAATTCAGTTATTTCACCTACAATTACTAATGGTTTTGCTATATATTTTTTAAAGGTTTCAGAAAACAGTTAAGTGAACAGTTTTTGTGTGAATTATCATAGTAGTTATATGTGCATCTCTTCTCCAGATTTTTTTAAGTCATAGCTGTTGAATGTGCAAAATATACCTAATGTGTTGACAGCTAAAAAATATTAGTGAACATTAAAATTGCTTTAATAGACCTTTATCTAGTCTAACTAGTCCAAAATAATTCTGGATGGCATGAAGGTTATAGTAATCTCCTGCTGTTTGTTCCCAAGGTTTGGTAAAGTAAAATATTAGACTTTGACTCTGAATATAGAAATGTTTTAGGTGAGTAGCTGTATTAGTCTGCAGTAGAACAGAAGCAAACTGAAGCAAGGGAATGCCTTGTGCTTGTGGCTGGATACTGTTTGTTTCTATTCCTCACTGCTGAACCCAGTGCATGGCTGCTGTGAACTACACTGGTTCTGTTGGGCTGAGTTGCTACAGTGTTGCTTACTTCAGTTTGGTTTTGGTGTGAATCTCTAGTGTGATGTTAGTCCCCTTGCTTCACTTTGGTTCGGGGGGGGGGGATTCCATCCCCTTGCTTCAGTTTGCTTCTATTGGGCTAAGTGGCAACAGTATCCCTTGCTTCTATTTGGTTTGGGTGGAATGGATGTGATTCTTTGATGTGATGTTGGTCTCCTTGCTTCACTTTGGTTCTGGGGGGGATTCCATTCCTGTGTTTCAGTTTAGTTCTGTTTGACTTTCTCTAGGATTTCAGCTGGCATTTGGGAATGTGCCTTGGCCATGGCAGTCTTGCACCAGTGTGTTTCTGCAATGGGAGTCAGCTTTGACTTTTTCCTCTTAGGAAACAATGGAATGATTGAGGACAACTTGTTCAGGGCCCATTGGGGCTTGTAGACTGTCCATAAAATCCCTGCCCCCCCCCGCCCACTGATTCAATCTTACTGAAACTTGAAGAATCTTTAGAGGACAGTCGGGAGTAGATTCCCTCCTAATATCCAGCCCACTGGATAACTCCCAGATTGATTTTACCAATTTTTTACCAAAAATTCTGTAAAAAAATTGGAATACCTGTTTTTTGTTTTGTTATACCTAGATTTTACTGAATCAGCCAAAATTCAGTTTTTTAATCTGAATCGCAAACCAAACTGCATACCCCTCTGGAGGATGCTGTTTCCAAATGGGTGTTCTCTGCAGGTTTAAAAGGAGAGCCTCCCAGACTCTTCTGAAGCAACTCGTGTGTCATTGGGGTAGTTGAAAGCCCCAAAATTGGTCCTCTTTTCTGGGGAAGAGATGTTTTGGGGAAGAAGTAAGTGGGCACCAGGAAATACCTCAGAGGCCGCCATAGTTCTCATGGGCTCTGGAGATTGCTGTCCTGCGGATAGCTAAAAGTACCAAACTGAAAATGTTATATCAAGCCCTCTGAGGATGGGAAAGAATGACTTTCTGCTGCATTCATATACTTCTAAGATTCCTTCAGAGCTCTGTTATTACACAGAATAGTTTCTTGCAGCTTATAGTATGTTTTCCAGTCCTAGTTTAACAATTGGTTCTGTTGATTGCCAGCTGTCCAGCCCAGCATTAGAAGAAGAGACACCAAAATATAGGTATACAGGTGTAAGTAGGAATTTCATCTGCTTCTTGTCCTGTGCGCCTGGAATCCTGCTTCCAAAGTTGTTGATCTTCAACAAGATTCTTGATTATGGAACTGTATGTGCTGAGTCGTCTTAAGTCTTCAGATCAGCATAAGTTGCCATGTCAGCTGCTTTGAGAGCTCTGTAGACTGGGAAGTAGGGTGTAAATTTCAGTAATAAAATAAATTTCCCAGTGGGCTGGACAGGGGATGGCTTGAGTATTCAGTATTTGTTTGCTATAGCTGTTGACATATGAAACCTCATTTAAGCCAGTTTATTGACCACTTGTATTTCAGCAGCAATAGTCAGTCAAAAAACAATAGGCATCTGCATCTTCTTTCTAGAGCAGTACTGAATGTTGGAATCGTTCATTAGACAAAGGCATCTTTGTAGTATTTGCCAGAAATCCTTTTAGAGGAAGTGTATGTTGGTGGCTTTCAACATGAGCCTCTTTACAGTTCTGCCATCATGTAATTATATGAGCTCACAGACAGTAACCAGGAGCTTGGAAGCATAACTTTTGGTCCATAATAACCAAAGAGTTCAGTGCAAATTAAAGTTCATCGTGATTCTATATACCTTGAGCGATATCCATTGCCCTAAACAGCATGCGTCTTTCAAAATACCTGTCTTGTGGATATCACTTTCTGCTAAAACAAGTTAAGAGAAAAGATGCATTCCTGTCAAGCAGCCCTTCTTAGATAAGAATTATGTTTGCAAATCCTGGTTATTTGCGTGTCTGCCATGCCTCACTGTTAATTGAAAGTTTTACCTCTGAAATACACTCTGTTTTTTTCTGTTGTCCCCTTTTGTTGAAATGGGACTTGATTTGATGTAAGCATTCAGCACACCTCATTATGGGACAAGTCATATAATTGCTGATCTGGTGTTTGCAAGCCTTGACTACACCTCTCATTAGGGGTACCAGCTCTGCCTCTGAAATTGTGGAGTTTGGGGAGAATGTGATTGTATTTCTAGGTGATGCTCTAGGAATTTCCCCTAATCTCTGTGGTAAACACCATAGAGACATGAGGAAATTCCTACAGCATCATTATGGAGGCCATTTTATGGCCATTATTTCTCCTGCCTTATAATTTCTTGTGGGCAGGGGTTTGGGGATTTGCCCACCACAGGCATGCTCATGACAAACCTACCTGTAATGTGTGGTGCAGACATATACACATTGTTAGATTTCTCTTAAGCACATTTAGCTGTTAATTACAGTTCAAATCTTTGCCTAAGTTTCCTTCACTTTTTTACGATATTGCCAGACACTTGCAGGCTGAATGGCAGTTGCAAAAACTCCACAATTGTCTTTCTGCTGCTAATCTGCAGCCAGGCCTCAAATCCTTGGGTAGAGCTCCATTTGTTCACAATATTCAATTGCTTCTGCTTCAGCTGTCATTTGGCATCCCAAGTTCTGACTCCATATGATGTTAGGGGTTCAGTCATGTGTAGAATTGTGAGTACAAGGCTGGCTCAATTTTGGGGGGCTCCCTGCTTTCTGGTAACATACTGATGTTGTTGGTGAAGTGTTAGCATTTGGCCAAAACGCTGTGATTTAACCATAGAGTTCTGGCCAAATGCTAGAGCATTGTCAGTGATGTGATCACATCACTTTGGTCATGCTGGAGGTGATGCCATCATGTTGCCAGTGCTGGTACTTGCCGATGATTTCAAAACATTTTATTTATTTATTTAATTAACATTTAGATGTTGTTTTCACACCCAAAACGGAATCCTAAAGCAACAAACAACAAATATTAAAACATTTAAAACATTAAAATAACATTTAAAATGTATATATAAATACAATAACAACTTACATACATACACACACAAACCCAGGAGGAGGATGCTAAGAGTTTACAGGGGTATGCCAAATGAAACAAAAAAAGTCTTCACATACTGATGGAAGACGATAACAGGGAGAGAGAAGTGAATCTCCCTGGGGAAGGAGTTCCAAAACGAATTCCTGCCACCTAGCTGAGCAGCAGTGGGAATGGCTAGTGGTGATGGGGATAGAAGGTCTCGCACTGAAATGAGAGATTTGACATTCCTGATTACATGAGGAACACACCACAAGTAAATGCAATAGCATATTATCAAACACACACAGTTTTCTTTTAGCTTCCCCAAATTCTCTCTTACTCTTAACATAGTGGTTAAGTGGTTGGGTAGCGTATCAGCATTCTGCTTGTTCGAATTCCATTACTTCCATGAGCTCAGCAGGTAGCTGAAAGTATGTCACCCCTTTTAGCCCCAGCTCCCGAGCTGTTTTGTGGGGATAATAACAACATTGACTTTGGTCACTGTGCTGTGTGGGTACTAGTCTGTCTAGAAGAGTGGTATGTAAACACACTGTTAACCACTGTTGTTGTTATTACGGCCTGCAGCTCCTCCCCTCCAGCTAGCAGGGATCTTCTGTAAGCTCCCATCCTCTCTGTTCTGTATAAGGATGTGTCTATAAATAATGAAATATCAATGCATAATCTCAATAAAGTTCTCTCTAAATTGGGAAAGCTATGTGTGCATATGTATTATTGCTGTAGCACAATTAATGTTTGTTAATCTTTTGTATGCTACATGTTAAACTTCCTCTGTTGACTGTGCAATATTTTTGATGGCTGTGTATTTTAATTTAAATACGTTAATCATCTTTTTTTAAAAAAATTTTTATTGGTGAGTTTGAATTTTCAAATTTGATACATACGTTCCCTTCATATCTAATTAGTTCTGTTCCCCACCCTTTTCCTCCCCCCTCCCTATTGACTTCCAACAGCTTTCCAACCCTTATCCCCTTTTATTGCTTAATTCTATTTCACTTATATTTTTCTGCAACACATAGATCATATCTCTTGCTCTAAGCATATTCTTATTCTTTTATACATATACTCTATCAAATATACTATCAATATAATATTTGTTGTATACTATACCATACAATATAGCATAGCGTGCATTATAGTATAACATCACATATATTTATCTGCAACACATATGTCATAATATCTCTTGCTCTAAGCATATTCTAGTTCTTTTATGCATATTCTCTATCAAATATACTATCAATATAGTATTTGTTATATACTATTCCATACAATACGGCATAGCATGCATTATAATATAACATATCATAACATCCCAATGTGGTATACAATGTGATATACCAACACCATACATCATAGTTTACTATAGTGTATAGTATAAATTTTCTAATATGTACTTTTTACTTTTCCTTTGTTAGACTATATATTCCTAATCAATTTTTCTTAATCATAATATTAGCTTAGATTATTATAATTAGATTTCCCCCTTAATGGTAAAGTCACTTCTCTCCTCCATTTACAACACCTCCCTTTAGAAATTCTCAAACTGCCACAGTTCTCCTTTCACATCCCATTTTTTCTCTAGATACTGTTTCAATTCCCCCCAATCAGCAATATATTGTCCTAGGTCAAGCTCTTTAAGCTTCCTTGTCATTTTGTCCATTTCTGCCATGTACAGCAATTTGTAAATCCAGTCTTCTATGGTTGGTATTTCTTGTACTTTCCACTTCTGCGTGTACAAAAGTCTTGCCGCTGTAGTCATATAAAATAACAATGTTCTATATTGCATTGGAACAGCTTCCATCCCCAAGTTCAGTAGCAACAATTCTGGGTTCTTATTTATTTGAATTTGTAAAATCTCATTAATTACTTAAGTTATATTTCCCCAATATTGCTTAGCTACTTCACAAGTCCACCACATATGGTACAATGATCCTTCATGCATTTTACATTTCCAGCATTTGTCTGACATATTCGTATTCCCTAGCGCAATTTTCTTTGGTGTTAAGTACCATCTGTAAATCATTTTGTATACATTCTCTTTAATATTCGTACAAGTTGAAATCTTCAATGTATTTTTCCACAGGTGTTCCCACGCCTTCATTGTTATTTCTTTATGAAAGTTTATTGCCCACTTCACCATCTGGTTTTTAACTGTTTCATCCTCCGTATGCCATTTCAGAAGTAATTTATAAATCTTGGATATTTCTTTCTTGCCTTCTTGTAGCATCACTTCTTCTAGTTCAGAATTTTCCATTCTTATACCTCCTTTTAAGCAGTCCGAATTATAAAGATCTCTAATCTGTCTATATTGAAACCATCCATAACAAGGAGACAACTCTTCTTCTGTTTTTATTCTTAGCATTGAATGTTGTACTTGTGTTATCTCCTTGTAAGTTAGATGTTACTGCTCATTATCGACAGTTCTCGGATCTATTACTTCATACGGGACCACCCATGAAGGAATTCCATCTTCCAAAATACGTTAATCATCTTGAATTAATTCATAATCTACTGTCTTAATTGGATTATTTGAGTTATACTTGCCTTCAATTGCTTCAGCCGAGTACAATTTAGTAGGTGGAAGAGAATAGCTAATTTTAAGTATTTGAGGTTTGCACTTTATCTCAGAACAATTAATGATCATGATTTCAAACCACTTCTTGAAACTCAAAACCTATGGAAACTCATATGAGCTGCATAAATCATGTGATAGAATGGATACAGATTCCCCCCCCCTCATAGGTTGAGCTCTTTCTTGAAAAAACAAGAAAGTGTTCTTCCAGTATAATTGTGCATAGTGTAGGTGATCGACTGGATTATTTGCAAAGATTGTGGGGAGCTTTTCAAGAAGTATGATGCTGAGGTCCCATGAGGAATCACAGGGGGATTGAGAAATATCCTCCAGAATGCTGTTGAGAAATCTCCAGAAAACTATTGAGAAATCTCCTCCAGAATACTGTGGGCTCATAGAGGCTTGAGCCGGCCAGTGTCCCCATCTTCCTCTTGGTTTGAACTGACTCTCAGCGGTTCTCAGCATTCTGAAACAATGAGCTTGCTCAGTCCTCACTAGCTTTGTTTTTTCTTCCCTGTGTTCATGTTGAAATTCTGCAAGCTGATATCCCCAAACTTTTGAATTTTTTTCTATAGTTGAGGCTTTTTGCTGCCTTTGTAATAGACACTTGACTACGAAGTTTCTATTAGAGGGGATAATTCAAGGAGAGAAGAAGACTGGTTTTGTTTCATTAATAGAGTCCTAGCTGCTTTCATACATTATTTCTACTATATGGCACTTTGGCTGTGGTTATTTTCATGTATCCCACTTTTTCAAATTAAAAAAAAAAAAGATTTCCCTGAAGAAGCTGCTGCCCTCCGTTGCCGCAGAGATGGCGCCATGCACTCTGAATACAAATTCCTCCATGTTCAGAGCAATTTTTCTTGTGACTGTCTCTACCCTAGAGAAGTGTCTTTAATGAATTACATACAAATTGTGTAATTTAAGAAGTTAATTTGGTTTTCTGGTTACGCAGGCCTAAAAACAGCCCTTGTAGAAAGAGATGATTTCTCATCAGGGACCAGCAGCAGAAGCACTAAATTGATCCATGGCGGAGTGAGATATCTTCAGAAGGCCATCATGAAGTTGGATTTTGAACAGGTAATTGTTTTATGATGGTAGCTGTAAAGCAAGAGTGTCTAACTGAGCCCCTCCCTCTCCAGTCCTAATTAAATTTATATTCACATTTATGGTTTTAATATATTCATGATTTTGAATGCATTCTTTTGCTGCTTGCCACAGACATTCAGCCTGCAGAAAGGTTGTCTCAGCGAGCTCAGGAAGAAATGGCAGTTGTTAATAATATTTAAATGGTGCTAGATTTAAGTCATAAAGGTCCAAAATATTTGGAAACAAAAACACAATTTTAAAAAAATTGTGGGGATGATTTCTGCTCATGATGCCTTGTAATTGGAATCTGAAGATGCTTAATTTAATCAATAAAAATATTTATAGGCTGTCCTTCCCCAGCTAGAGGGAGCCAAGGAAGTTTACAAAAGCACTTCCCAATCCAGTCGACTTAAAACGAACAGCTGGGCCTGTTAGTAGAGTTAGCAGTCTTCTCTTAGTTGATAGGTGAAGCTTCCAGTAGACTAAGCTTTGTTCAGTGGTGTCATCTACATTGTGAATTGACATCATCCTAGGAAGGCAGTAAGATCTGAATGTTATAAAAGTGTGCATCTGCTTTTGCTCTGATTGAATGTGTTCAATTCTTGGG
The DNA here is from genome assembly GCF_028583425.1 of Eublepharis macularius. Classification (NCBI taxonomy): domain Eukaryota; kingdom Metazoa; phylum Chordata; class Lepidosauria; order Squamata; family Eublepharidae; genus Eublepharis; species Eublepharis macularius. Next base: position 189,087,024 of record NC_072791.1, read on the forward strand.
GAATCAAGAAAGGTTGTATATCCCCAAAGGAATGAAATGCATCAGAAGGGATGCTTGTTGTATATTACTTGGGATTTTTAAAAAACTGCATGTTTCTAGGGTCCTCAGAGGACAGTTACAGTTGCTTCAGATCTCAGTCAAAAGGGAAAACAGGCATGGCTCCTTTATTGGAAAGGGGAATCCAGTGACGTTGCAGCACATTTGATCTTTGCAGCCTGTTGTGTGGTCTGTGGCCTATGCAGAATCCCCACCCATACATATGATAGATGTTTATTGCCAGACCAACATGTACATTGCAGATGTCATGGCCAGCTATTAACTTTGGGGCATGTGTCCTAGGATCAAAGGTACCTTCCACTTCCAGGAACATTTCCCATACATTTAGCAGTTGCTGTTTCGCAGAACTAGCAGCTCAGGCAGTTTTCCCAGAGTTGCTATGTGGAAGTTCCCATTGTAGTTCAAGTGAACTGAAACACTTGGTGGAAACTGATTACTAGACCCATTTCAGTTCACAGGCTTGGGACTGGAACAGAAACGGCCTTGGTCACTGTGACTGATGATCCTTGCTGAGACAGTGACTGGAGGAGCTGATTCAGCTCCCTTTGCAGCGTTTAATACCATCAGCTGTGGTATCTTTACAAAGAGGCTGGCTGGGTTGGCAGTGGAGGGCACTGTGGTTCGGTTGTCCTGCTTTTATGTGACCAGCTGGTTCCAGAACTATTGCTTGGTATGTGGCACTTGTGCTGGGGGCGACTGGCAGGGATCCATCTTATTTTATACTGATTAACATTAAAGCACTAGAAGAGATTGCTGGGGATTTGGAATGAGGTGCCACCAATATGGCACCTTCCTGCATCTCTGGTTTTCTTTAACAGCTGTACCAGATGGATCTCTGGAAGTCCTGAACATAATGGGATGGATGAAAGCAAGTAAACTGAAGCTCAGTCCACAACATAGAATACTGTGGTGATGCTGATCAACAGCTGGCTCAAGGACAGAGCAATCACCCTGTCCTGGAAGGGGTTGCACACCCCTCTGAAGGAGCAGGTTCATAGTCTGGGGGTGCTGCTAGATCCTGGCTTGCACTTTGAGGCTCAAGTCTCCTTCCTGGCACATAGTGTCTTTTAAAAGCTTTGATTGATCCACCTTTAAATTCCCTGAATGTGATTTGGCCATGGTGATCCATGCTCTGATCACATCTAGGTTAGATTACTGTATGTGGGGCTGTCTTTGAAACTGTCTGGAAACTTGTTTGAACTATGGTAGCAGGCTGTTGTCAGAGGCTGAATACAGAGATCATATTGATCCTGTACACTGGCTGCTCATTTCTCTCTGGGTATAGTCCAAAGTATTGGTTCTTACAGGTACCTTTGCCCATACTGTCCAGTCTGCCGGTCAAGATCTTCATGCCAAATCTGGTCTTCAGTGCGTCTGCCTCACTCAAGTGGCTAGAGACAGGTTTTTCTTACTGGTGGCGTGTTGCCATTGGACTGTCTTCCGCTGTGAGGTTCACCTGACGCCTAACTTACTCTCTTCTAGGTTACATGAAAAAAACATTTCCATTCATCCAGGCTTTTAACTGAAGTTTATGCTTCCCACAAAGGGCTGTGTGACACTTTCAGTGGAGGACAGCTGCATCTCCCATTCATGTTGGCTGGCTGTTTTGAAACACAGGGAGTAGAATTAACCCCCTTTTGCATTTTAATAATTTTTAAGACTATATCATCTTGTAAGGAGTTTATTGAATGTACATCTGCTTTACTGAGGTATAGAAAACTCAACTTTAAGTGGAATTCCTATACACCTTGGAGATAGTGTGGTACTATGGTTTCAGATGCTATAAATTTTGCAAAAAGATGAAGAAGGGTTTACCCTGGTCATTTCAAACAGCATAACATTGGTTTATTGTATCCATCAATGAGAATTGGTTCAGTAAATTCTATAATTTTTAGTACAGAATGGTTCAAGAAGCCCTCCATGAACGTGCCAATTTGCTGGAGATTGCACCTCATTTATCTGCTCCTCTCCCTATAATGCTTCCTATTTACAGGTAAGTCACCCAAAATTTGTTCTGCATTAACTGTTTATAGCAGTTAACAGCTTATAGTATGCCTTTAAGTTTTTAAGCCTGTGACACACTTTATTTTTGATTATGGAGGTGAGAATTGAACTGCTGCATTTTAGAAGTTTACCATAAAGTACCGCCTGTGCTGTGCCACTGGAACACCAACACAATTTCTTTACGGAAATATTTATAGCCTGCCTTTTCCCTACCAGAATGGGACCCAAGAAGAGTAGCAAAGTGAATTGAAATTGTATCGGGTGGAGTATGATTTTCATTAATAAATCATGCGCTGTCGATTGTGTCTATGTGAACTATGTTAATGAGATATTTATTGGTGGAGATGTCTAAATACTAGAAGGGGGAAGAACATAAAAGTGTCTTCTGCTTTATGCAAAAGATAAGAACAGGCAAGCTCACCTTCCTGATTCTCAAGCACCTGAAGTCATGCTTGTTGATCCTTGGCATATCCGTATTGTTATCCTTAACTGCTATTGTGGAGCAGAGACTGGGCTCAATCCTTGCCTTGATGATCAAATATGCTCATGACTGGAAAGACTTGGAGGCTTCTGGCCCATGTTTTTGACTATGACATCTTTAGAAATTTCATTTGAAGATGCAAACTGGAATTTAAGATTCTAGAAAGAGTGAAAAATGAGGATTTTATCTTTGTAGCTGATATGTTTGTATTCTTCCCTCCTTCCAAACACTTCAGAATAACTTTCCAGCTTCAAAATGAGTGAGGCTGGGAGAGAATGACTTGTTCAGGGTCACCTTATGAGCTTCCTGGCCAAGCAGCACTTGAACCCAGGTTTTCTGCAGCCAGCCTCCAGATTCTAGACAATTCCCCCACATTGGTTCTCAAGTAATATCATGGACAGTGAAAATAAAAGCCCAAGAAACACAATTAAGTCATATAATGGTTTTATTACCCAAGATAAATAATTCGACTTTTTAGAGTATTCTCAAGACATGTTTGCACAGCTGTAGTTGTACAGTGGTACAGAGTGTTTTATAGCTTTTGCAAATGTGTAAAGGCAGAGTTGCTTTGGGGCTTCTTTAGTTCAAATTTATTTATTTATAGTCCACTTCGTTGTAGTCCACCTGAGACTCAAGACAGATTACATAAAGTAAGTCAGTACAATCAGTAGGCTGAGTAGATATCTAATAAACAATGGAATAGGATTAGGATTGCAGAAATCTGAAACCAGGCATAAGTATTAAACATGACATGTTAAACAGTGCAAGAAAATATATTATGTAAGTATAAAACAATGCACTGAGAGCAAGACAACAATGTGCAGCAACAGACAATACATATTCAAAGTGTAGTCTGTATCCCTGTTTTCTCTACTGAAACGTCTTCCTGAATCATTCTAGTACAATGCAGCCCTGTTGCTTTATAAAAATGCCCTCCTGAACATCTTGTTTTTACATAGTTTTGAGAAAGCCAAAAGTATGAGAACCTTCCCAACCTCGTCAGGCAAGACATTCCATAGGTTGGGGGCCACTATACAGAATGATCATGTACAGGCAGATGTTGGTCTTGCCTATTTGCAGGGTGGCCCATGTAGAAGGCCCTGTTCAGGTGAGTGAAGTGGTTATAGTGGAGCATAGGAGGAGAAGCACTCCTGCAGATAAGAGGCCACGAGTGGCTTTGTATGTGATTATATGAGTGTGGAGCTCCAGTTTAATTCTCATAACAGTTAAACATAACAACCTTCTCCCTTTCTTGTAAAATCGGTGCTTTGGCTTTTCAAACCATGCCAAATCATCAAATGGAGACAATAGCTAATACTGACAATAGGTGTTTTATTTATTTCCTGTTTTTTCTTTATATGCTTCTTCCACACATCTAAGCCATGTTTGATGTGAGCATATGAGACTGTAAGTAATTTGCTGAGTAGCTAGAAACATTAAATATATTTCTTTTCCCTTTATTCAAATCAAAGTCTGATTTTCTTTTTGAGCATCCTTTCTGGACTCGAGCCAATTATTTTAGCTTCTTTAGTTTTTAGCTCGTGTTAGATGGAGTTAGTACATAAGGGATGTTGGGGACTAGTCAGAGTATATGCTTATTCTTTAAAAATAGTTTAATGGTAAAAATACTGTTTTGGCAAGAAGTATTGCTATAGAAATTTCTTTTGCAGTTAGAAATAGAGTTGCCTATTTCCAACAAGACCCACTTGGAAAATGGACTTTATACAGCGAGAGTTTCCTGCTTTTTCTGTCCACTGACTAGAGATGGGCACAAACCTGAATACGAACCAAAAAAAACCATGAACCACCCTGCTTCGTGGTTCGCGAACCAGTGGTTCGTGGAAGCTCGTTTCCACAAACTTCCACAAACTGGTCTACTAGTTCATTTGGTTCGTATTCAAGCACAGTTTAAATGACCATTTCCCTGGGGAAATGGCTATTTAAACTTTTCCTGCCACTTGCAAGCGGCAGGGCCCTTTAAACTATCAGCTGGCAGGCGGCAGAGGGGAGCCTCCCCTCACCACTTGCCAGCTGATAGTTTAAAGGGACCTGCTGCTTGGAAGCAGCAGGGCCCTTTAAACGCACAAACCCCAGCCCCCCACCCCCATCCCTCTTAGCCCCAGCTCCACACTTACCTTATCTTTTCCGCGGCCTCCCCCCCCCCCCACGAGGGGCAGGAAGGCCGTTTTTGGCCTATGCTGCTGTGCGGGGCTGCAGAGCGGCGAGAGAGGCCGAAAACTGCCTTCCCATCTCTAAAATGGCCACCACGGCAGGAAGCAGCAGGAAAGGGCGCTTTAAACAATCAAATGCCCCTTTCCCTGTTGCTAAGCAACCAGAAAGGGGCATTTAAACCCCATGAACCATGAACTGGTTTGGGAACTTGCCCCAGTTCGTGGGAGTTCCTGGTTCCTGGTTCGTGGAAACCCACGAACCACGAACTGCATGGTTCGGTTTTTTTTGTGGCTCATGCCCATGTCCACCACTGAATCCCCTGGAATTTTTTTTTTAATTTTTTTTATTTATTTTTTTATTACGGAAATTTTGTTCTTGATGCTGAAGTGGGTGTCTGCAGTGGAAGAGGGGGAATGGCTGTAGCCCTTCCTCCCCATTCCAGTGGTGGAAATCCTCCCTCCCCACTCCAAAAGCTGAAGTCCTCTTCCATCTGGCAACAAGCAAAGCCAGTGTAAAAAAAAAAATCTCAATTTTTTTGAGATCCTTATTCTGTGGAAATTTTAAACCATATAGAGAATGATAGTCACTTCACTTGGTGTTTTGTCTTAAACTTTTAGTGGTATATTTGGCTTCTTCTCTTGTGTTTATGAATATATAATGCTGCTTTACATTGAGTTGGACCACTGGTCCATCTAGCATGGTGGTGTTCACACAGAGTGGCAGGTGGTTGTTCAGGGTCTCAGTAACAGCAAGATCTTTCCCAACATCTGCTACCTGAGATGCCGTGGAACGAATCTTCCATGTCCAAAGCATGTGCTCTGCCACTGAGCCACATCCCCTCCGCCTGCTGTGCCATCTCCTTCAATTGTATAAGGAAGACCACATGGTGAATTCATGACTGTAGTGAAGTTTAAACTGAGGATTTCCTGCCTCATAACTCTTACGATCAGTAAATATATATGTGCTTCAATATTTTTGTGTCACTCTGTCTTCCTAGGACTGCCCTAACAGGTAAGACTAAAACGTTGGTTTTCAAAGACCACACCAGGGGTGAGAACTGAAGTCTCCTGTATATTTGAACCTTCTTTGCTTTTTTTACCCTTCCAAAACACAGGTTGCAGTTTTCCCAATCCTTGTAGAAAAAACAGCAGGGCTTATTGCATTCTCACAATATGTGCTGCTTATCATGGGATTATGCTGAACCTTGTTCCATGCAACTACAAAATTTCTTATTTTTTCCCTTTCTTCTCTTGTAGGTGGTGGCAGCTGCCATACTACTGGGTAGGAATTAAACTCTATGATCTTGTAGCAGGAAGCCAGTGTCTGAAAAGCAGCTATGTGCTTAGCAAATCAAAAGCCTTGGAACTCTTTCCTATGTTGCAGAAGGACAGGCTTGTAGGTGCCATTGTCTACTATGATGGTATGTTATATATCCACTTAATAGATATTCTGAAAGTTGTCTGTACATATTAGAAGCATTAAAGGTTAGATATCACTGTGAAATTGTGGTTATACCGGGTTGCTTGCCTCAGTCCTGCAGAGCTGCTCGTTCTGCAGTACACCTGCTCTGCCTTTCCGTTAGGCTGAATATGTGTTATATGGGTGCATGCTCAGGTGGGGGGGGGACTAGACTCCATGGCTTTTTTTTTGTTCCCTCAGTTATGTGATTTTTAAAAGATCGTTTTTTCATATATATTCATTATTTCTTGACTGTAACATCAAGTGATAACTTGGATGTGTGCGCTCAAACCTTGTAGCATGGGTTAATGTTTATATTGCCTGACAACAACTCAGTACTTTGCAGTGGAGATAGTTCAGGTTCCTGTCAGAAAGTGATGATTAATCAAGTTGCATACATCCATGTGTACATCAGACCAGTGATTCAAGTGAAATTGTCCATTAAATGAATTTATACTTTCTGGATTTGTTGGCGTACTGTGCCTCCCATTCCAAGAGTAGTTTGTATTTCTATTGACTACGTTTCCTTATAGCCAGTTTATGACAATATTGGTAAACTCATCAGCCAAATAATTAGAATCAAAGAGGTTCAGTTAGCCATCAGTGAGTTTCTCAATAGAAAAAAAACCCCACACCTGTCTTCAGTAGGTTATTTACTCAACTTGGATGAATCTTCAGGAGTATCCCATCTGTATTTTTGGGCATAAAGTGAAATGAGGGGTTTTTCCCCTTGCAAATTGAGTTTGAGGTGAACCTGTATGAATTTTAATAAAATGACGGGAAAGGCAGCCTACCAAAGTGTGTTTAAAATTTTTTAAAAGCCACGAAATTCAGTTGGAGTTGTGTTGTAATATCTACTTGCACAGTAGGGTGCCCATTTAACTACTTTCTTGTAGCACCCTACCATGCCTACATAGTAAAGGCCACCCTTAACTGTGAATGTCTTGTGTTTATGTTAAACCCATAAAATGCTTTTATCGTCTATTTTTTCCCCATTGGTTGATTTATGGGGCCATATTTTTCTGTTAGGAGTAATAGTGTATGTATTAACACAGAGATTTTTATAACCCCATGTAGCCAGTGTGCTATTTTGCACTTTCTCATGAAAAATCCAGACACAGCTTGAATGCTGCCTTTTGCTTTGTTCTGCACCCAGATCATACTTGCCACAATCTGGTGTGGCATTGCCAACATCTTTTGCAGTGATTTCACTGCATGGTGAAACTGACTTCATTGTGGACTGAACTGAAATGCAAATCAAGTCAATCTAGGACTTCTCCATACTAATCTTAACCTGCATGAGTAATCCTATATCCTAAATTTAAGGATGGCTGCCCTTACTGATGCTGATGGTTTTAAATGAGGGGAAGTACTTATTGCAGAATGAATAAGCCACCTAAAAATGAGATCTCTTTGGTTAGCCATCTCTGATTGTACCAATCTATCCTTTTCTTTTTGTCTGCCTTTTTATAATAGTCCCCTTAAAGTGTTGATATATTTTTCTCTTGCTTGAACATGGTAGAAAGACTTAAGGAAGTCGTGCGAATTCTCAGCATGAAATCCAAACTTGAACACTGTCTCCTGTTAACTGAATGGTCTGTGCCAAATATCATTTCTCACCTAAAAAAAATTCAGACTCCCTTAAAGTGTAAAGCTTTTAAAGTATAAGAACTCTGGCATTGACTGCTCTAATTTTTTCCTGTGTAGTTAACTGTTGATCTAGTAAAATGTGAAATACCAATAACAAGCAAGCAAAACATATTTGTAATTGTATACTTTTAAAGCTCAGTTCAACAAAATTCTGTTGATTTGGAGATATGGTAGAAGAGCTGAGACTCAAAAATCTAGTTGCATTTCGTAGACCGGAGAGAGTGTATAGTTCTCATTGCGTCAGCTGAATTGCTGGTCATAAGGTTGGGGAAATTGCTCTTTAGTTCACATTTACCCTCTACTATGTGTCTTGCCTAAGAAAGTGGATTGAAATGATCTGGAGCCTAGTAGCTGCTTAGGTGGTTGTGCTGTGTGAACTACCTAGTTGATGACCATCTGCCCAGACAACTAAGCACAGTGTAGCTATTCCTTTTGCTTATATGGATTCAGACCATCTGCAGAGTGTGCACACTCATTTCAGTGGTTTGATGCTATAGAGAAAGACATCACTATGTACTGTACCCAGAAAATCATAAAGTAGCTTCTGTACACCTGCTGTGTTAGCAGTTGTACCTTCCGTCACACTGAAAGAACAGCTTATGGATATGGACATATCATAAGCCTTTTCTCCCATGTGGTTTGTACACTAGACATGTTGCCTGGCTAAGCAGAACAGTTCCCAACTCTGGCTGGAGATGAAAAAATACTGGAATGTGAGTCATGAGGCAAGACTATCAGCCTGACACCCCGGAGATGTACGAAGATTTAAGACAAAAGAGGTTTTCCATAAGCTCCTGCTTTATTTCATCCCTACCCTTCCAAATCTCCCCTCATCCCCTTTCCTATCCAAATATCACAGGTCATCAATCACTATTTTTACCTATAGTTCCTCCCAGATACGCACAATCATACCTTTCCAAATTTTATTATCTCATCTCCAGAGACAGCCATTAAGGTATTGTTTTGGGGTCAGAAGATGCAATCTGCCCCAGGGTACATTTCACAGTATAATTGGGCTGCTCTCAGCCAGAGCAGTGTGTGGGTGTTCTGGACCCTTCCACACACACCCTCAGGTAAGTCTGAGCCCCTCCCTTCCATTGAAATACTGACCTACCTTGCTGCTACTTCCACAGACCTTCTTCTTTCCCAGAACTGGTAAATATAGTCCTTTCCTGAATCGCTCGCCCTCTTCCTCACTGATTTCCTAGTTAGCTCTGAGTGTGTTTGTGTGTGTTGCATGTATTTCCTGTGATTGGTCTCTTGCTGCTCCTTTAATAAAAAACAATTCCTGTTGAACTTCTACATGTTTACTTGAGAGCTGTCTAAGGGAACAATCCTAGTCTATATTGGTAAAGATCCTGCTAGTTACCCCCTCTCGCTGCGTCTCCTTGTTTGCTAATTCCCCCAACTCATAAGGAGACCCCCCCTTTTTTGGGTAACAGCTGGTTATCTGACTGTACATTAAAACTATTTTTTAAAAGTTGTTTCAGTTTAATAATTATATCTTAAGTTTAATATTTTCTTCATCTTCCATCATCATCCTCTGTCATCTTCAAGTAGATTTACAACTTGGTTACACACACAGGTGTGCAGTAAAAGCCTGGTGGCTGCTTTTTCTAAACGAAACAACTTAGATGAGAAGAGGTGTGTAATTTTTTCCATGTCCACTACTTTTCTGCCACAGAGATCCCTTCCCTCAGTACCAAGCCACTTTCAGTGAACTCCCATAGAGTTCCAGACTTGAATCTTGCATCTGAAGTGAATCAGAGGAAGGAATAAGTTAAGAGGGTTATCTGGCAAGAACAGTTTGTGAACTTTAGGAAAATTACAGAGAGCTGTTTTAATTCAACACAGTCAAAACAAACCATAGTCTTGTAGCACTTTAAAGACTAAATTTTATAACAACATTCAATTTATATACTGCCCTTCAGGACAATTTAATGCCACACTCAGAGCGGTTTACAAAGTGTGTTATAATTATTATCACAACAATCACCCTGTGAGGTGGGTGCGGCTGAGAGAGCTCCGAGAAGCTGTGACTGACCCAAGGTCATCCAGCTGGCTTCAAGTGGAGGAATGGGGAATAGAGATGGGCATGAACTGAAATACGAACCAAAATTAAGCACGAACCAGGCCAGTTCAAGGTTTGTAAACCAGTGGTTCATCAGATTCCATTTCTGATGAACTGCCACAAACTTTAGGCTGGTTCGTTTTCTTTTTTGGTTTGTAACTGCAGACAGCCTGGTGCCAAACCATCAGTTTCCTAGGCAACAGGGGATGGAGTTCCTGCAGACCTTCTGCTGACCCGGAAGTGAGCTTCTGCTGACCTGGAAGTGATGATTTTCTGACCTGGATGTGACGTTTTCACGAACCAAATGAACCGGTTCATGAAACAGGGGCAGGTTCTTGAAAATTCGTGGTTTGTGAAATTTGATGAACTACAAATCACATGGTTCGGGGTTTTTTTCGGTTCATGCCCATCTCTAATGGGGAATCAAACCCAGTTCTCCAGATTAGAGTCCTGCTGCTCTTAACCACTACATCAAACTGGCTCTCCACCATAAGCTTTTGTGGGCTATGGTCTACTTCCTGAGATGACATAAGTGTTTTGTCAATTTTCAGACACTTTCTGTACCAGATGGAAAATAACAGCACAGTTAAGAGGCCATAAAATGCACAATATGTAATTGATAGCATGTGAGACATTCAGATCTAATCCGGGGAAAAAGCAAAGACCATTCACTTAATTATTATAATTTGGCTTGTTAGGACAGTAAGTTGGGATCTAAATGTAATAAATAAGTAAATGCTGTAGCCAGAACCTTTCCCTTTCTTCATACAACTTCATTCCCAGCTTTTGTTCCTGTTTTCTTCTTCTTTTTTCTTTAGCTTCCATCTCCTTTCCTACTCAGTCTGTTCCATTTCTCCTTACATCTATCTAGTGGTTACCTATCTTCCAGTCTCTCTTCTCTATCAGTTGCCTTTTGGAAACTTGACTATGCTAAGCTTTTTTTCCTCCATTTTCTTTCCTGTGCTGACTGGAAATGCTGGCTCAGATCATGTGACTGCTCTGTGAGTGGCCATCCAGCCACCTTTCCCACCCAGCCTGGATTGTGATCATTGTAAATGGAACATGGATATCATTCCTTACAGGTGCAAATTGCCACAGCAGAGTTTTCTAATGTGGTCGAGTGGTTGTTTGCCAAGTGTGTGATTAATGCTTGTCATTAAGGTTTCAGCCAACTTCTTGGAGTCATGCCCAGGCTTGGGGGAGAGAGGAGAAGCCACCTATATGTACAAAGGGCATGTGCATTTGGATAATTGTGTTTGCTGATGGCCATCCCATCTAACAGGGTGGACTTTATAATCACATTGTGCCAACCTGGTTCCTATATTTAGCAAGCTGTAGACATTTGAACAGAACACAGTCTTGAGAACTGGAAACCAATGTGTGATCTCTTAGGAAAATTCTAGTTGGGAAAATTTTGTTTTTTAATCAGTAAAATCCAGTTCATAACAGTTTTATGGAGGTCATCTTGGAGAGCGGAATTTAAATGGTAAAGGACCGAAGTCATGAGTCTCATCACCCAAAGTGACCTGATAGAAGACCTTTCTACCATGGATGACATTGTACAACCGCCCTTTGTTTCTGGTTTGGCAGTTAGAGGATGAGGCAGTATCTTTCATGCAATGGGATTTGAGCCAAATACCTTTAGCTATTGACTGTTAATACAATATTTTGTTTTTATACAGTGTTGAAATGGTTTCTTACTTTCTATCATTCACTTTTGAACAATTATGAAGAATTAGTATTTACATTATTAGAAATATATACTTGACATTGTTCTTCTCTCCTCTAGTTCCTAATGCTGGAGTATAAGAGTGTGGCTTTTCTACACTGTTAATTTTTTCCTGTTTTTGTAGTCACTTGCTTGAACAACGGTTTTCATGTTTACCTTTTGAGAAGTCCAGACACCAGTGTAGAATTGGGTTCTAAATGTTTTCCCTCTCCAATCCTTCCTTTTTTCCCCTGCTCCCTTCCAATTCTCCTAATTGCTTATTAAACCAATGATCTGCCCCAAATTCTTCTTTTTCTATTATATATCCCATTTTGTAACTTGTTGTTGCTTTAGTCTTCTTAATTACATTTTAAATTTGTTTATACAGGCAAAAAAATGGTACATTATAAATGTTGAATGTACCAGCAATAGTAAATCACAAACTTTACCAGGGGCAATTCTTGCTCTGTTGCAGCATCAAGAAACGAAAGCATATGTTGGATGTTAGCCTGGGTGTACACAATGTGTCCTATTTATTCAAGGTTTCCTTTGAAGCTGCAGCTTACAAGTTTGTTTCTTAGGGGTACATGTCAGACTTCATTTAGCATTGGTTGGTATTCGGATACTCCTGCATAGCAAAAAGGCAACATTTTGGGGGAGGAATATGGCTGCTATCTGAGCAGCAATCTGTCAGTTTCATTTATGTAGCTCAAGGAAAATTAGAAAAGAGGCACTGTGGAAAAGCCAACACTGAGGTTACGAGCTTGCAGAGAAATAAGCAGTTTAAAAGGAAAAATCCATTAAAAATGCCTTATAAGATGGTAGGAAAAATATGTAACACTGATACCAAAAGTGCTTTTTAAAAAGAAGACCACTAATAAAAGCTTTCACAGGAAACATTTGCTGGTTTAAATGACAGCGGTCTTTTTAGGCATTTTATGTCTGGCTGCACAGTCTGTCTCAAAATATTCTGCTCAAAGCATAAACATGTTACAAATGATTTTAGTACACTAATTTTAAAAGATACAAGCCTCTTCCTATTTTGTATTGGATAATTGTTTATACCTTACAATGAGTTCCTAGATATTTTTCTTAGTCTTTCAAAAATCTTGGTAGCATCTGAAGATTCTAAGGTTAATTTGCTAAGCTAAAATATCTAACAAGCTCTAATCACATTTTTGATAAAATAGGAATCAGTGGGAAGGTTATATTTGGGGCCTCCGCATTTACCATGACTATAACATCTGTCTGTTTAGAACTATGTATGAATATCGTGTGTGTATTAAATACATATGAATATAGCAGGAAGCCCTTTTAGAATTGAAGAAAGCTTCTTGAAGAATGTGGGGAGAAAAAAAGAAGCAGTGATATCTTGAAGTGAGACTTTCTTATTGTAAACTCTATAAGATTTTTTTTCGATAGCAGGGGGAGGAAGGGGGGAAGAAATCAATGAAAAAATTGTAGCATGTTCATTAAGCTGTCAACAATAGAATAGTACTTTTTCCCCTTTTAGTCTCCCATGGCTGTCTTTCCAGTGTGTGCCAAATTATGAAAAGTTACAGGTTTATAATTTATTTTTGACTAATTTATAATTTTAAGAATATCAAGGCATATAATTGGGGTCCTGCCCAATAGAAAACTTGGGCAGTTGTAAAACTTCATGCACTTATTCCAAACGTTCCTCTCCTCTAGGAAGGAAAACAGTGTGACAGCCTGCCATTAACAAGGTTTCTTACAGGTGAAGCCCAGCACGCAAATCACAATAGAAATATGACAACCTCTTACATGGTGCAAATCCATAGGAGGGAAGGAGCAAAGTGAGGAAACTGTTATGGGTATTTAAAGGCAGCTCTGAGACTCAGAATTATTTTTGAATGATTCCCATAAACTAAAAATCTTGTGATGAAACCTGTACTTTACCTGCAGCGAGAAACGGCTGTGCAAGGGCGATTTGCCGCTCATATCCCAGTATATAGGAAATGAATCATTAGCATCGGGTTGTAACATCTTTATTTTTTAAGTGAAGGGCTTTTATTACCGTGATTTAGTATAAATGGTATATAAAGGAAGGAAGACTAAGCTTCATCTATCCTGATGAGTTACTACTTCTACATTCCTCACTATGAACAATGCAGTAAGAGTTGCTATGAGATCTCTGATCTTTCTAGTTGCTTTCAGTACAGAGGCTTTTTTTTTTTGCATTAGCTTTTTTACGTGTTAAGGAAACTTTGGTCATGGATGATGTTGGTGCCTTTTTAAAGCAACTTGTGTGTTTATGTGTTTAAAACAAACACGCATTTTTCTTCCTCTGTTACGGGGTGGGTGGGTGGGGGCAGCTCCCTGCCTGTGCATACCTACCAGGCTTGTAGTTGGTGCCTAACAAAAGGCGGGCTGTGCATTCTATAGCACTTCTGTTGCTGGAGGCACCGTTCCCAAAAGCATGCAGATGATAACTGCATCTCCTGCTGTACCTGTAACAATTTAATTGTATAAGTCAGCCCAGTCAAGCATCCCCAGCTCATGACTGGGAGACATGAAATTCATTGTCATTATTGTCCCTGTCATTTTGGATCATTATATCCTGCTGCAGAATTTTCCTCACTTGAGTGCTTTTTTTACCTCCAGGAACCAGGGATTATGGCTGAGGTTGGGGTGGGGGCAGGACTGTGAACTACATTTACCTCAGGGGAGCCACAGATTAAATTGGCTTTGCTCTCTGACTTGCCGGATTCATCTATTTGTATGCTGTGAGTTTAAGGTTGGAAATTTATGAGTATCCAAGTGAATTTCCATGGTTCTTGGCTTTTATTTTATTTATTTATTTTGGTGGAGAACCAAATGGTAATTCTCATCCCTCTGCACAAGAAGTGAACGGGGACCGATTCTGTACTACCCTTAAAGATACAGGATTATTTTCCAGCAAAAAGACATTACTTGCACATTGTACCACAAACACCTCGTATTCCCCAGTGTGTCATGGCTTTTCAGAGGAAAGATTCCACTGAAGCATGTAATTTATATGTGTGTGTTTTATGTGAACTTAATGGTAGGCCATTAGTTAATATGTACCTTGTTCCATAATGTGGCGATGGTGGTACCATGGATACTGCTAAGGGGAAAAAAGAGAGAGCTACTGTTGTAGGAAGAGGTCTTTTCTATACGTGCATGAAATTTGAAAGATAGCTGAATATTTCTTTATGCTAAGGATCAAACAAAAGTCAATTCTGTGGCCTTTGTGCCTTTGCTGTGCTGCAGTTTGATAGAAATGACAGAACACAGGGAGGGGTTTTTGGTGTGTGTACGTGTTTTCCCTGCAGTTACAGCCCCATGCCTCTGTTTTCCCCTGGCATACAGTCTCCTGGTGGGGCACAGTTCCCCTCCCCTAGTAGTGCTTAGAACTGGGAGAGTGGTTGGGTGTACAGGGCTTTTTTTCAGGGGGAACGTGGGGGAACGGAGTTCCGGCATCTCTTGAAAATACTTGGCAATAGTGCTTGAAAATAAGATGATTTCAAAGACTCCCATGTGTTTCTTCCTCATTTTCCCCTTGAGAGTTCCGCCACCTCTTTTCCCAGAACCCCCCCCCCCCCCGGGTGTATAGATAGAAGTAATTCTCCTTGGTCATAGAAGCTGCTGCTGCTGTTAAAGTAAGGACGCAGGAAGTGAGAGAAGATGAAAAGAAGCTGTGTATTTGCAAGAAGGAAGGTGAGAAGGAGCTGGGTAATTGCGGAAAGCAAGATAAGTGAAAGTAGCCATGATCCTTTATTGATGTAAGGCTCCTCCCTCTGATCTGTTCTCCTACTACCAAAGCACCATCACCCTCTCTGCTAGGCATTTAGCTAGCAATTAGAATAAAGGTCAGTGATTTCCCTGATTATATTGGCAGCTACTTTTTTTTTTTTAAAGCAGTCTATCCCCAACGATTACAGCAAGTTCTAGCTAATATGAGTGTAAATGAAACTGATTTCATATGCTTTGAGAGCCAGTCTGGTGTAGTGGTTAAAGTTCAAATCCCCATTCTGCCATGGAAACCTGCTAGGTGACCTTGGGCAAGTTATAGAATCTCATTCTAACCTATCTCACAGGGTTGTTGTGAGAATGAAATGGGAGAGAGGTGAATAATGTAAGCCACTTTGGGTCTCCACTAGCCCCCTTATAAAACTTAAATTTATTGTACTACTTTAAGGGCCTACAATGCTGCATTCGTAAATTAGCATCTAAAATTGTATTATTTGGTATATTTATGGAATTTAGAAAGTAAATGCCTTCATTTTCTATAAGCAAACTGGCAGGTATACTCATTACACGATATTTGAAGCGTGTGTGTGTGTGTGTGGGGGGGCAAACTGCTACATACTGTGTTACCTTAGCACATGTATCTTAGTTTTGCCCATCTGAGAAGTAAGAAAAAAAGTTGAAAATAGAAAAATGTGTTATTTGAACAGAAACAGTCTAATTTAATCACAATTGGAGCTGCAGTTTATTTGGAAAGCAGCTTAAACTTTATAACATTTGAAACATGAACCCCTTCAGTAGCATATTATCATACACATATGATATTAATTGTGTACATAATTAGTAATATTTAAACAAATATATTCTTGAAAATATGTTGTATGGTTTCATAATTTACACAAAAATTATTATCTAATATAGTAGATTGTCTTACAGTGCAATCCTAAACAGAGTTATTCCAGTCTAAGCCCATTGAAATCATTGGGCTTAGACTGGAGTAACTCTTCTTAGGATTGCACAGTTAAGAACATAAGAAGAGCCTTCCTAGATGAGACTAATGGTCCATCTAGCCTAGCATCCTGTTTCACACAGCTGCCAACTCGGCATAGAGGCCAATTATCTGATCCTGCCTCCCAGCACTGTCTTACATAAAAATCTCCATACTACATATTTTAATGAATAAAACCCTGTCTTTGTGGCAAAATGGGTTCTACAGGCACCTTGTGGGGATGTGGAATTTACTTGACTTGAACGAGTGGAGGGAGCATTATAGTCATTAGTTATAAGAAAGACTTTAGTTGAGTACCAGTTGACTGACATCATCTGAGGGGGAAAAAAATAAATGAGCAATGCATGCACTTTCACACCTTTGATAGTGAATTAGAAGGTAGGCAGAACAATGTTACCATTTTCAGCTTTAGCTTCCATTTATGTCTGTTCTTCTTTGCCATTTTCTTGACTTCCTACTCTGATGTTTAACACCCCCCACCAGTCTCCTCCAAAAATCTCTCTTTCCTGACCATGTGCTCCCTAACAAAATACGGAGATCCAGCTTTTATATAGTTCATAAGAACCCTCCCCTGAAGGTTCTGGCAGTCAGTCTTCATTGGTTATGTACGTTTTCTGGTTGCTTCAGAGTCTTAGCCAGAACATCAGCATATAACCTGTCACTGATACCCTATTTCCTTTGCAGATTGGAAACTAGAAGTAAAAAGTTGTTCTACAGCCTGTAAAGATAGTTTTTAATTTAACCTCTGAGAGTACAAATTCATCTTTCACCTTGCAGAGGGTAAAGCGTCATTCCATCTCTGTCTGGAAAAGCATTTCGCTCATTACAACAGAGAAATTTTTTAACTGGATGTTTTTAAGTGTTTCTTAGACATTCCAGTAGTGGGGGGGGGGCGTGTCTACCCCATCTCATTTTTTTTCTGACTTTTTCCCATGGTGTTTCATTTCTATCAGAAGCCCTCATTGGACCATGCTTTTCTGATATGTGTATCACAAGGCACCACTATTCTCCCAGGTATTTTCTGCAGAGAGCATCAGTACACCCACAGTAGCTTTATAAATTGTTAAGTGTCCCTCATATGCCCTTTAAAGGTGCTGCTGTGGCTAAGCTGTATTCAAGTGTTAAAAGACTTCAGCCGCACTAAGATTTCTCAGTCTCTACAGACTATGTTTAGTTACTGTTTTGACATGTGTATAATTTCTTTGAAGGTGAATAATCTGTAAATATGTATTCTGCTGAAGGGTGTTTTTTGGCTTTCTCTCTTTCTGCAGTGAATGGAGATTCTTCATTATTTATTTAGAAACCACTATATGTCTTCAGTGAGTGATGGAGTCACTCTGTTTCATGAAGAGTAACTCTGCATCTTCCATATATCTCTGACATATTATCTCCTGTCTCTTTTTATACCCTTAGATCATAACTCTTGGTTCTTGTTGGTTTAGACAAGGTCACGTAAGAGGAAGTAATTTCCTTGATGTCCTATGAAGTGGGCAATAGTTTATAAACTGGTCTCCACTTGACTTAGATGAAGTACAAAATATTGCTACTGACCTAACCAAAATAAGTGTGTGTTTCTAATGTGTTGTCTGTCTTGTAGACAGATTTAGCTTTCACACACATTGTCATACGTAAGGTTCTAAATAGTTTGTCTCAGGATTATCAAAATTGTGGGGTACTCCCACAACAGTGATAAAACTGAAATTTAGTCCACATATAGGACATCCTGATTATTTTAAATGGCTGCAAAAAAAGACATTTTGGACTTCAGTACTCCAGTGCAGAACAATTCTGGCTTCATATGGATTGCATACAGATATATGCAGTTGTTTTCTTCTCACATTTAAACTAGCCTTGGATTGAGGAAGAGGCAGAGAAGAAGTTGGCATAGCAGCCAGGAAGGTATCTTCATTTGGAACAAGCCACACTTGAAAATAGAATGGAGAATGATGAGACATTCTACTTCTCACACGTCAAGAGTCCTTGGTTTGGATCACAGTAGATTTCTAATGGCAACCAGTAATGCACCTGTGGTTACCAAATGCAAGCTGTGTTTTGTCCTGTCTGTTTACATACACATGTTTACATCAGGAATTATACATATGCATGCAAGACGTGTTAATTATTCTGTTTAATAATGTGCATTGACATCGCCACATTTGTCCAACATTGTAGGATGGCCACCGAAGAGCTGTCAAGACATTTTTCATTGTGACATTTCAGCATGGCTTCCATAAACTGGCACTGACAACGTTTTGCTTTCATTTTAACACTCTGCATTTACTTACTCTGACACTGCAATAAGATGCCTTTGACAAGTTGAAGGCTTATACAAAAGAAGTGGGGTAACAACATAATTAAAAGCCAACACCACCAAGTAAATCCTAATTTTGATCTGCCCCCTCAACACCCATTCCCTCTCAAGAGGAGAAAATCATTATCTGGGAAGGCCTCTGGCACTGTACTTCTGACTGCTTGAGCAAGTGATTCACACCTGCTGTCATACCATCCCTAGCTCCCTTTGACTAGATGCTTGCTTATTTGTTAGAACATTATTGTTGTTGTTATTGTTATACTGTTAGATACAGGCTGAGTACTTTTTCACTAGAACAATTTCCTAAGCTTTCAAAGTACATTAGAATTCTTCATCAGCAAATCAACACTAAATGCATAATTTAAAAAGCTGACCTTGGCCCATTCCTTTTTCTCATTTTTCTGTGAAAAATATGACTTTTATGTACAATAAAAATGTTAGCAGTAGAGCATACGTAAAGCCCAAAGGGTGTGTGTTTCTGTGTGTGGGGGTGGTGGTGATGGTAGGGAGTTAAAAACAAAATCCAATCTGAAGAAACAAATTAGGTAACCCAAAAAAAGTTAAGTGAGCAAAAATGGAGAAATAGAAGTATAAGTACACCTTAATAATAGTAAATGTATTCAACAGTAAGCAGCACAACACAATGGAATAGTTTCTCCAGTGCTGACTAGCCAATAAACCAATATATTCTTGATTTAATCAGTCATTTCCTCTCGCCCAAAAATCAGTGGTGTCACCTGAAAGCATCACCAGTTTTGATGCCAGTAAAAATGACTACGGACATACATATTTAAAACTATTTTAATATGAAGAGCAGCTAAACCATCTTGCACTGCAGTCTCTGATGCTTGCTCCAGAACAAGCTATGGCCATGTGATTTTATGGCAAGTCCTTCAACTACCAGTTCTCTACCAGTTTGGTGTAGTGGTTAAGAGCACAGGACTCTAATCTGGAGAGCCGGGTTTGATTCCCCACTCCTCCGCTTGAAGCCAGCTGGGGGACCTTGGGCGAGTCACAGTTCTCTGGAGCTCTCTCAGCCCCACCCACCTCACAGGGAGATTGTTGTGGGGTACTAATAACATACTTTGTAAACCGCTCTGAGTGGGCATTAAGTTGTCCTGAAGGGCGGTATATAAATCGAATATTATTATTATTATTAACACTGCTGAATATAAGGGAAAGTCTCTCTCTAGGCATTATAAATTTTGTCACTACAGATGTATGTATAGCACTAGTACCGTGCTTTATGTTTCCTACCATATTACCCACAACTTAGCTGTCAAAGAGTCTAGGTACCTGAGGAAGGAAGCTTTGACTGTCGAAAGCTTATCCCCTGAAAATCTTGTCAATCTCTAAGGTGTCACTAGACTCAAATGCTGCTGTTGTTTGTATATTGTATTATTTGTCTCGAGGTATGATGGGAATCTTTTAGATTTAAAATGAGGGCCAAATAAGACATGGCGTGGTCCTCATTGATACCTTATCAAATGTGTGGTATGTGTGGGGCCAGTTTAGCACTTTATGATGTGTATCAGTCTGCCATGCTACAGGACCAATTGGGAACAGGCATTTTACTATAATTTTATGTCACTTTAAAATGTCAGCAGTGAGGCAACAAGGATGTCGTTATATCTAATTTGACTCTGAGATACTGCTGAAAGAAAGAAAAATCACCAAATAGTGTATTTAAAACTTCTGGGTTCTATAGTTAAAACATAAGGCTCTTCTGCTCCCCTGGTCACCATCCTTTCCCTATTAATATTGTAGGACACTGTAATATTATGCATTGATAGCTTGTTAATTCTTGTGCACTCCAGTCCTAAACAAATATACACCCTTCTAACCCCATTGACTTAGAAGGAAGTAACTAAGCAGTGACTTCAGTCAACATGGTAGATCATTAGGGTGCTTAGAATGATACTGTTGGCTATATACTGGGAGTTTGTCGAGTGCTTTGTACACAGATTGATAGGGAATGATTAAAATTTGGGGGTCTGGAAGCAGGCTGTAATTCTAGGGCAGCTGGAGGGAGAGAGGGCATCACCTCCCCCTCCTTGTGTTTTTCATACTGTATGAGATTATTTTTACTTTCTCTTTCAAAGTAACCCCCTCCCCCCAGTTTACAAAAGACATAAGAAATGCAGATTACAATGTGGTGATGTAGTGTTGGACTGGGAGCTGGGAAACTCTGGGTTTCTCACTGTGTCATAGAACCTCGCAGGGTCACCTTGGGCCAGTCACATACTCTTTCTGAGCAAAAATTGGAGGAGAAAGGGAGGGTATAAATGAAATGAATGAAATTATTGAAAGCAGGCTAGAGGAATGACCTTTACTCTCTCTCCACTTGCTGAGTAGTTGAGGTTTAGGTTGCAGTTAGGCCGCATTCTCTCTCTCATTAGGCTTCATAATGTTTGGCCACTGATGGAATTCTTTTCTGCTATACCAAGGACTTAGAAAAACTCTTTTTACCTTGCACAGGAAAAAAGAGGACCTGTGGGAAGATGGATTATGTGTCCGAGTGCTAGGTCCCCCAGGAGCCAAATTAGGGGGCAGGGGGCAGAAGGCACACCCCCATACAGGTCTGCCAGGCCCTCTGGTGGGAGAACTGCTGCTCTCAACCTCTATCCCCTGCCGCCATTTGCTGGCATGGAAGGAAAAAACCCCTTCTGGGCCAGTATGCAGGAGGCATGCTCCTGCCAGCCGTAACAATGTCACTTCCTTAAGTTGGCCTCTGTGAAGCTCAGCAGCATGCCTGCCGCTGGGCACGATGATGTCACTTCTGGAAGTGGAATCATCACACCCGTGAAAACAGCTTCCAGGTCAGTGCCAGGTTCACCCCTCCTCCTGTCAGGAAGGTAATGGGACCTGTGCCTAATGTACCCCCATGCCTACACTTTGTGTTGGAAAAATAATGTCATTTTCCAGTCCATAATGGAAGCTACAAGTTGCACAGGTGGGGAGGCAGGATTCACTAAAGGTTTGGGGGTGATTTTTAGTGAACAGCCCCCTGCATGTCCTGTAGCTTTTGTGTTGTGCTGGAAAATGATGTCATTTTCCAGTGTAACATGGGAGAATGTGCTTTGTGCATGTGACTTCTTCCCCTGCTGGCCAGGTATGCTGAGCCATGCCTCCAGTAGGGGATGGCATCCCTAACTAGGAGAGCATTGAGCTTGAGCAGCATTTTGTGAGATTTTTACAACTTCTTGGCCAGCTCACTGGTTCTGTATACTAAATTTTATATTAACTCTGCTTGCAGTGCAGTCCTGAGCAGAGATCCTGAGGAGTTCGCCATGTTAGTCTGTAATAACAGAGTTACTCCAGCAGAGTTACTCCAATTGAAGCCCATTAAAATTGTGGGCTTAGACTGGAATAACTCTGCTTGGGATTGCAATGTCAGTCTGCCAGATGTGCACAGTAGATCACAAATCCAAATAGTATGCTCTCTTCTAACTACCAAGGAGAATTCCCATGTGCTGTCCCAAATTCCCTTGCATTACCAGGCTGCTGTTGTTGCTTGGCTGTAGGATTGCCAGCTCTGGGTTGGAAAATTCCTGGAGATTTGTAGGTGGAGCCTAGGGAGGGTGGAGTTTAGGGAGGGGAGGGAGTTAATGCCATAGAGTCTACCCTACAAAACATCCATTTTCTCCAGGGGAACTGATCTCAGGAGTCTGGAGATAAGTTGTAATTCTGGGAGATCTGGGTGCAGTAAATGGGGAGTGGAGGAGACCCCTAAGACAAGTCAGCTCTTTTTTCCTCAGTCTTGGCTAATGGTCATTAGTCTCTTCCTCTCCTTCCTTGATTGTCTTGCTGCTTCAACGAATTCTTGAACTTTCAAACTGAAATAAAATAACTCTTTTATAGCCCTCAGCCCCTTCTTGTCATTTTGTCAGTGTTTCCCCCCCCCCCTTTTGTCTAATTTGGTGCATCCCTTATACAGCACTTTGAAACACAATACAGCTCCTCTCTTCCACTTGCCATTTTACTGCCTTTTAGATTTCTTAACGGGAGATGCTGGAATGTTTGAAGTGCATTCCCTAATTAATGAGTCCTCACTAGCAGAGATGGGGGCTTGGATAGAAGGCAGAGAATAGAAGGGAAAGATTGCCCTTAGCTTCATCCATTGTTGAGTGCAGCTGGAAAGACAAGTTTTTGTGTTGGTTTGTTTTTCCCACATTGTATGCCAGAGGCTATAATGAGGGGCAGTGCTGCTGAACAAACTGGAGTTTCTGCATTCAGACATCATGACAAACCACAATTAATGAGCCAAATAACTATAATTTAGAATCCCAGTTTAGCACCAACTAACAAATCACAGTTCGTTGGCCAGCCTGCATTTGGCTATCACACTAAACCAGAGTTAAATCAAACTATCATGATTCATCCCGGTGTTTGAATGCAGCCACTGTGTTGTTTGTGTGTGTTTTTAATGAACCTTGTTTGCCAGTAATGATTGTCTAATTCAGGAACTCCTAATAAGTTTTGAAGGAACTCCTGTGCTCCTTATAACATTTTAAAGTGTTTATTATAAACAGTTTAAAAAGTAATTATATATGCTACTTTAGTTGTTATGGAGTACAAAAATGTAACCACAATTAATGGTTTTTAAAATACACCGATGCTTTAAAGTTTAATCCTTTATATTTACACAAACATACACACACACACACACACTTTGATATACTTGGGAGCTGCTGTAGCATAGTGGTTAAGTGGTTAATTCTCCTGGTTCCAATCTCACTACTGCCATGAGCTCTGCAGGTGACCTTGGGTAAGCCACGCCTTTCAGCCCCAGCTCCCCAGCTGTATTGTGGAGATGATAATGCTGACTTTGTTAACTGGAGCACCAATCTGTCTAGAAAAGCAGTATATAACCAGCGTTGTTGTTATTATACTTAGATACAGCCCTTTATACTTGCTGAAACCTCTGCCCTTCTGCACTGTACCCTGAGAAGGTGCCCCAAGTTAAGCTTTTTAACCAGAGAGGAGAGAATAGTAGATATTCAAAGGAAAAATAATCACAACAATTTGATTAAAGAAATTGTATTCAGGTTTTTTTCTCTTCAGCTTCTTTTTTTAACTGAGAATCTATCACTTTGGCTGCTGCAGTGCTTGGACAATAGGTCTTAATTATGTACATAGAACTGAGGGAATTTTTTGGGCAGTATAGTAGAACATCAACTCTAATAGTACCTAACAGTGCAATCCTAAGCAGAGTTGCACCTTTCCACATCCATTGAAGTCAGTATGCTTAGAATGGCGTAACTCTGTTTAAGATGGCCCTGTCGAAATCACACTTGTGTTCTGAGTTTATAGAGGAAACTTGTGTCGATCCAGTCACTATCCAGTGTCTTGTCATCCTTGCCTTGACTCCTGGGGTTAGGTTAAAAAGTTGTAAAAATTTCTCTATTATAACAGCTTTCAAAATGCTATAACAATCTGAACAGAGGATGGGTTCCTGTAAAATAAAAGGGTCCAAGTCACCAACAAAAGGAATCCTTTTTATGATCAATTTGAAGTTGTACCCCCTCTTTTGGAGATATATTGTGACTTTTTTTTTCTTCTGGTAAGAATGGATAAGAATGGTGCAGTAATTTTATTTGTTCTTTTACTTAAAACTGAGTTGTAGCATGAAGTTCCTTATTCAGTATATTTATCCCATCCATGCTTTTTTTGAAGGCTGTACTGCACTGTTTCCACTGGATGAGAGGTGGCTCATTGTTAAATAATACTTCACCAGTAAGAATATAACACTAATACTCTATCACTGTCAGTTGCCGTTATTGAAGTGCCTTCCGCTTAACTTGGAAAATCCCTTTGTGGAAGGCGTATTCCTAGTCTTGTTTTGTGTTTGTGTGTGTGTGTGTTGTATCGTATAGCTTTCAAAGAACTAGTAAGCAGATCCCCATATATATGTCTAATTATGAGGCATAGCAAAATGGATACTTTCAGACAGATGAAAAGAATGTCTCAAACACAAAAGCATGCATATTTTAAGCAGCTTCTACATGTTCTGTGCACATTGGGTCTTCCTTAAATATTCTATTTTGGTTTTTTTAAATTCATTGTTTATCAGTCCCATTCTCTGTCTACGGGCACCTGAAGCAACAAGCCATTAAATATAATAAAAAGATCACATTAGAATAAAATGAATTAAAAGCCTCTAGTTTTTAACAAAAGCTTTTGTTCTTATGTCCTTCAATTTCTTATGTTTTGAAGATTTTTTTATCTCGAAGGCCTAACAACCATTTGGCTTGCTTAAATTTCATGCACTTTTATTTCATTCGCAGTGGAATAAGAAGTTTTGGTGGGGATGTTGTTTCAATAGACATTGATCGTCTTTGCCCTTTTAGTTTTGAAACGGATTACTTGTGTGGCTACTAGGTGTTGCGCGGGCAGAATCAGAAGGGGACCTAACTTTACATAAATCATTTATATCGAGACCCGTTTGGTGTGCTGGCAACATAAATCAACAACACTATGCATTACCATTCATTCCTCACCCCCACCCCTCTTTTATCAGTATTATCTTGATAGAACCGATCCTAGCACATGGGCCTGTTGAACCTTGCCTTCGGAAGTCTAGCCCTTTGTAATTAATTATTCTGGGCACACAGAGCTTGGCCCTTGCTATGTGGAATAATTGCAGCCAGCCAACATCCTGGGTTTTAACTTCAGTGGCAATAATAAATAGAAAGTCTCAGGTGATGCCACTATTTTAAAGTAATTAATCACCTCCACCCCCCTTTCTCTTTCTTCCATGTTGATTTTTCCTTGTCATCCAACTAGGGAGATTGGGTTATAAATGTTTAATGATATACATGTTAAGAACAACCATTAACTATACATTGTTAGTGTTTTTGGTGGGGGAGGATACCTCCAGATTGTAGGTTTTTTTCTTAAAAAAAAAAAGCTGTAAATGCTGTAAGTTGTGAACTTAAAATGTGCATAAACTGAATGTCTGTTTATAGGCAGCTGCCGACTTACTTGTAGAATCTCTGAAAGACCATTGCTTGCATTTTTTTTAATGTCATGCAGTACATGCGCTAATAGAGATTGTTAATTAACACCAGTGGGGCCGTTAAAAAAAATTCTCCAAAGATGCTGTATTACTGCCAAATGGGGGATTTCAGAATCCTTCTCCTTTTCCAAAACAGAAAGTGGCAGCTTGTTTTTCATGTGAGGTTCTTGATGGAATTAATATAAATAGCTCATTTTCAGCATATAAATATATGATCTTGGACAGTAACCCTAGCTATTTGCACATTTGTGCTTTGTATTTTTTTTTTACATTGTTCAAAAGAGGAGGTGAATGCTTTGACCTACGGAGAGACGACGTTTCTTTAAATAATTCTTGTGAGACTTGACCAGCCATCATGTATATTCAGTGTGACAGGGACAGATGTGACGGATCGGTTCTGACACACTTCCATACCATAAGTCAGTGGCTTGAGGTGACTCATGTCCTTCCTTTTGATTCTGCCCCCTGCTGCAGGACAACACAACGATGCACGAATGAACCTTGCCATTGCTCTCACTGCTGCCAGGTATGGCGCTGCCACAGCCAATTACACTGAAGTGGTGCGCTTGCTGAAGAAGACAGATCCAAAGAGCGGGAAGGTCCGTGTCAGTGGAGCAAGGTGCAGGGATGTTCTCACAGGTACGTGGTCTTCACTCTTTAAGGTATTTATAAACTCTCCTGTTTCGCTTTTACCACATAGGTTGGCTCTCACATGCATTTACTTTGGCTCTGCTGTGTTTTACAGAGCCAGCATTTCTTACATTTGCATTCCGTCATTTGGTGCATACAGAAGTATTCATCTCCCACCCTGCACTTTGGCACACTGGGGTTTAACTGGATAAAGCACAGCTATCTACAAATGCGTTTTGCTTTTCTGTTTAAAGAAACAGGGAATTAAATATTTTTTCTAAAGGTAGAAAAGAGGTGGGGGAGGGCAAGAGTGCAGTGGGAGGCTAGAGTTTGTAAATATCACTTAACTGACAAAGGAGGCATGTTTCCAAAGCGCAGTGGCATGTCATTAATGCCAATCATCTTTAACTTCTGTCAGGTTTTCATTCAAATCCTAATGCTTTGGCATGCTAAACCATGCTTTACATCCAAGCCCTTCTGTCAAGCAAAGCTGACGTTGTAAAATACCGTGTGGTGTGCTCTCAGTAATAGTACAATTTAACAAATTCCAGGGTTTAAGAATGTCATTAAATAAAGAACTCAATAAATAAAGCACAAATTAGGGAGGGAAGCTCTAGCCACTCATGATTTTTATTTGTGAGAATTTGTTTCCAGGCATCTCATCCCTCTTTAAAAAATCAACAGCACATTTTTTTAAGTTGATGTTCTCTAATTTTTGTGATAATCAACAGCTATTCAGTTCCTACAGCAAAGTGAATGTGTGCGTGTGTGCATGTATATACACACACTTCACAATAGGTTAACTTCATAGATAAATTAATAATCCAGAGAGTCAGTGAACAGGGAAACAAATGGAGTATGTGATTGATGCTGTTTTCTTTCACAGGGCAGGAATTTGATGTCAAAGCCAAATGTGTTATCAATGCTACAGGACCTTTCACAGATTCTGTGCGGAAAATGGATGAGCAGGAAGTAGCAAACATCTGTCAGCCAAGCGCAGGCGTTCATATTGTGATGCCTGGGTATTACAGGTAACAATATTCAAAACCCAGATCATTTGTGACAATTTCAAGTTGTGAACTAAAGAGAGAATGTGTAGATGACGACACTTTCTAGTTTAATGGTGCAAGTTGAATGCAAGCTTCTCCCTCCCCATTAAAAAAGCTATTGTGCCCCAGTTAAAAAAATACTTCTTGCTTAAATATGAGCATGGGAGGCACATGGTATAGCCATTCACAAATTATATTACTAGCATAGTGTAGTGAATATATTTGGACCTTTGAGATCCAGGGTCAGTTTCTGACCCAGCTGTGAATCTTGTTGAATGGAAGATTTATTCACTTACCGTGAAGCTTCCTTTCTTGGTGGTCCAGGAGTGGGGCAGTCAGGACTTATGGGTAACTCCTCCTCCGTGTCTTGAGCAGGGTCGGACGAAAACATGCGAGCCTGAGGGGGAGGGGCTCCCAGGCTGCTCCAGTTCCTTTTCAAGCCCTCAACAATTCCCCACAGATTTCCTTCCAAGACTGTACTGTCCTGCTTCGGATAACTACAACGGCAACTTGATAACTTTTATCAAAAACCATAACATTATAACTGCACCTTAAGCCAATGAACCAAAAAGGTTGCGGACTCTATCCTCACATCCTTGCCAGCTATGTCCTCGTCATGTGTGACCATGCCTGTATTGGGTGGGATTGTGACTGCCCCACTCCTGGACCACCAAGAAAGGAAGCTTCACGGTAAGTGAATAAGTCTTCCATTCTCTAGTGGTCTGGAGTGGGGCAGTCAGGACTTATGGGGTATATGCATAGCAGTGAACCCAGGGGCGGGTGTTCTATGTATCTAGGACATGCTGAAATACCCTCCGGCCAAAGGCCGCATCAGCCGAGGCCATCTGGTCTACCCTGTAATGTTTAGTGAGGGTGTGGACAGATTTCCACGTTGCAGCCTTACATATTTTTTCCAGGGATGGGAAGGACCTGTAAGCTGCTGAGGTGGCTGTCTCTCTGAGGGAGTGGGCAGTAATGCCTTCTGGGGGCGACAGGTTCCTGGCCTTGTAATCTAACCCAATGCATTCCCTGATCCATCTACTTAGTGTGGATGGGGATACTCTCTCCCCCATGGCGTTCTGCTTAAACGAGACAAACATAAACTCCCCCTTGCGAAGCTGACTAGTTCTATCGATATAGAAGCTTAGTGCCCTTCTAACATCTAGCTTGTGCCACTCTCTCTCCTTGTCATGTTTGGGGTTGGTGCAAAAGGAGGGGAGGACAATGTCTTCTCCCCTATGGAAGGACGAGTTGACCTTTGGTATGAAGGCAGGATCCGTCCTCAGCACCACCCTATCTTGGTGAAAAATGCACAACTCCCTATTTACCGAGAGTGCCCCTATCTCTGACACCCTTCTAGCAGAGGTCAAACCCACTAGAAAAACTGTTTTGAGGGTCAGGTTTTTCAAGGAACAGGTTGCCATAGGTTCAAAGGGTTCCCTCGTGAGTGCTTTCAGCACCAAATTCAGATTCCAAGTCGGGAAATGGTGCACTTGAGGCGGATTGAGCAAGGTGGTCCCTCGCAAGGACCTCTTGATGTGAGGGTGCATAGTGAGAGACGATCCAGTCTTGGTACCCCTGATGGCTGAGATCGCTGCAACCTGCCGCTTCAGCGTGCTGGTACTAAGTCCTTTGTCCAGGCTGTCTTGTAAGAACAGCAGGATCTGATCCATGGGCGCCAACATTGGATCACAGCAGGTCTTGATGCACCAGTCACTGAAAACTCGCCATGTTTTGCTGTAGCTTTTGTTGGTAGAGCCCTTTCTGGAAGCCAACATCGTGGAGATAACCTTCTCCGAGTATCTTAAGTCTCGGATCTGGACATGTTCAACCTCCATGCTGTCAGCCTTAGGGACGCCGGGTCTGGGTGCCAAATGTCCCCTTGCGTCAGGAGGTCATCCCTGTGCGGCAAAGTCCATGGGTTCCTGTCTGACATCCTCCTGAGGTCCTGGAACCAGGGCCTCCGGGGCCAGAAGGGTGTGATCAGGATGACGTTCACCTTCTCGTCTAGGATTCTCTGAAGCACCCTGTGTATGATCTTCAGTGGGGGGAAGGCGTAGAGAAGGCATCGTGGCCATACCTGAGTCAACGCGTCTACCCCTATCGCCTCTGGTTCGTTGTACCTTGAGTAGAATAGTGGTACTTGCCTGTTTTTTATGGAGGCGAAGAGGTCCACCTCTGGAGTGCCAAACCTTTGGCATATTTGCACAAACACCTGTGTGCTCAGGGCCCATTCGGACTGATCCACCCTGTTCCGACTCAGCCAGTCCGCCAGGGTGTTCTGTTGTCCTGCTATGTGGGTTACCTTAAGCGATTTCACGCTCTTTTCCGCCCATAGGAAAATCTGCCCCGCTTCTCTTGTTAGGGGCTCGGATCTGGTGCCGCCTTGCCTGTTTATGTAGGCCTTTGCTGTCATGTTGTCGGTGTGAATCATCACATGACTGTCCTTGAGGTCGCTTTCGAATTCCAACAGCCCGTTTCTTATGGCCTTGAGTTCCAGGAGATTTATGCGTGCCTCTCTTTCTTTGGGAAGCCACTTCCCCTGTGTCATCCTGTCCTTTGTGTGGGCTCCCCAACCTGTCAGGCTGGCGTCTGTCGTTATCTGTTTTCTGTTCGGTTCCCTGAGTGGGGTCCCTTCCGTAAATCAGCCACCAGTTCAGCTCCCTGGACAGAGACAGGGGAATCTCCACTAGTTTGTGCCATTTGTGACTTATGACCCTTTGATAGGGGCGTAGGAACCTTTGCAAGGGCCTGGTATGAAATCTGGCCCACTGAAGCGTATCCTGGCAGGATACCATCATGCCCTGCAGTTTGGCCAGTTGCATTATCTCCACCGGTCTGCCTGATTGTATGGACTTGGTCAGGGCTAGGATCTTCTGTTGTCTTTCCTGAGAGACGAAGGCCTTGTCCAGAAAGGTATCCACTTTCACTCCCAGATGAACGATCTTCTGCGATGGAGATAGTATGCTCTTCTGTCGGTTCACGATGAAACCGTGGTCCTCCAGACAGGCTATAGTCCGAGCTACTGCTGCTTGCGCCTCCGGTAGGGATGGCGCCTTATCAGAATGTCATCCAGGTAAGGAGAAAGGGCTACTCCTTGGACTCTGAGGAAGGCCACCAGCATCACCAGTACCTTGGTAAACACCCTCGGCGCGGATTTCAGGCCGAAGGGGAGGGCCATATATTGATAGTGCTTCCCATTGTAGGCAAAACGTAAGTACCTTCTGTGAGAGGGGCGTATAGGGATGTGCAAGTAGGCCTTGGACAGATCTATGGACGCCAGAAAATCCCCCTGTTGTATGGCTCCGGTAGTGGATCTCATCGTTTCCATTTTGAACCTTCTGGATTTTACATGAAGGTTCAGCCACTTTAAGTCCAAGATGGCCCTGATCTCCCCAGTCTTCTTCGGGACGATGAAGAACATGGAGTACACCCCTTGTCTCTTGAACTGTGCAGGTACCGGCTCTGTGGTCTTGATCTGTAACAGGTGTTGAATAGCTTTCTTTATTTTCTGGTGCTTTCGCTGTGATAGGTTCCGAAACACTTGGATGAACCTCCTAGTAGGTGTCTTCTCGAACTCCAAGGAATAGCCCTTGGATACCGTTTCCAGTACCCATTTGTCTGAAATTGTTTGCTTCCACCTGGGCGCAAAGAACTGGAGGCGACACCCAATGTGTCCGATCTCCTGATCTCCCCGTTCTTCTTTGTCTCTGTACGGATAGTCATGTAGGGGTGTTTTTCTTATGTCCCTTGGACTGGGTGCCCGCCTTCCTAAAGGCAAAGGGTCTGGCATCAGATCTTGACTTGGCTTGTCATCTGCCCTTGAATGGTCTGTCAGCACTGTGTCTGGTTGATCTCCTGAAATCACGAAAGGAATTTCTCCCTTTGTACCATGGTTCCCTCTTCTTCAATGGAAGCACCTTTTTCTTTTCGGCATTTTCAACGAGATATTTGTCCAGAGCCTCTCCAAAGAGCTTGGATTCCGAGTATGGGATCGCTGCCACTCTGCTGCGGGCTTGTTGGTCCACGTCCCAATTTCTTAACCACGTATTTCTTCGTGCTGCTACGTTAAAGCCCATGGCCCTGGATAACATTTGGAATGAATCCAGAGTGGCGTCTGCCGCAAAGGCTGCTGCTAGGGCTATCTTCTTCACCTCATTTTTTATTTCCTTGGGTACTTCTCTACCTGCGGCTGCCAAATCTGAGGCCCAGGTGTAGGCCACCCTGGCAAACAAGGATCCGGTTGCTGATGATCTCAGGGACGCAGCAGAAGCCTCAAAGTCTGGACTCTTTGCCAAAAGAGAAAACAACACTTCAGTACGTACTTTCTCATAATAACATACATTAATCTGAAACCAGAGTACTTTATGACAAAACATATTAACTCTTAATATAATATTTACAAAGTATTTTAAAGAGTTTAACTTTTATACAGTCAACCATAGCAAACAGTAATCAATTTCATACCTCTTTCCTAACTAACTCTATCTGATGACTGGGCATTATAACGCATCTAGTTTTTTGATATCTTTATCTTCTGGTAGAGAAGAAAGTCTAATTATAATTTTGTGAAGCTACTCTCATTTCATTCAAAGAGTACCTTGCTTCCATAATTTACAAATGCCAATCTGGCTACTGTCAGTACATTTAAAATACTAACCTGAAGTTTTTTAGGGATCATCAGAATGTAATTTAAGATCATAATCTCCATTGCAAATACAACTTTCTTGCCCCTAGATCTCCTAGCCTGCTCACATAACCTCTTTATGTGGAAAAAGTATAAATTTTACCCAAACAGGTGGTAAGTGTCACTGGTGTAACATTTTCACTATATTTTCTTTAACTAGGAGACTGACTGAAAAGGAGGATTCTTGGATATGCAGATTTCAAAACCAAAACTGTCAGTTTTCTCTGGCGACAAGTTTTAGGGTTAAGAATATCTCTCAGGTTGTTGCTGCAAGCTAACACATGATAATATTAAGAACCAGGGTATCTCTCCTAGATCAGACCAGTAGTTTATCTAGTCCAGCATCCAGCATCCTGTTTCATACAGAGGCCAGCCAAGTACCTCTAAACAGTACTGCCCCTCAGCACTTACATTCAGAGAGTCACAGCTAGGAGTGTGCACCCCAAAAAATTCAATAAATCAGATTTTTTTTTTACTGAATCAGAAAAAAATTCAGAATTCCCTGAATTCCAAATTGATTCTCTAATTCGGTTCGGCTATTTCTGAAAAGTTTGGTGAAATTCAGTTACTATTCTCTGTAGGGAAATTACTCTGAGAGCTATCTTCAACACTTCACCAAATTTGCAGGGGACCTGTGCCTGACTGTCCTCTAAAGACTCCCCAAGTTTCAGGAAGATTGGACCCTAGAGTTGGACCCCAGGGTCCAATCCTTTTTTTTAAATGGAATTGAAACAAAGTGCCCCCAACCATTTCCATTGTTTCCTGTAAGAAAAAGGTCAAAGCTGACTTCCACTGCAGAAACACACAGCTGCAAGGCTGCCATGGCCAAGGCTGAGGTCATCCAAGCCCATCAGAAGCAAAATGAAGCAAGGGGATAGAATCCCCTCAGAACCAAAGTGAAGCAGGGGGACCAACATCACACCCAAAAAAATCACATCCATTCCACCTAAACCAAACTGAAGCAAGGGACACTGTTTCCACTTAGCCCAAGAGAAGCAAATTAAAACAAGGGAATGGAATCTCCCCAGAACCAAAGTGAAGCAAGAGGACTAACATAGCATTAGAAAATCACACCTATTCAACCCAGACCAAACTGAAGCAACCAACACTGTGGCAACTTAGCCCAACCGAACCAGCGTCATTCACAGCAGCCAAGCTCTGGGTTAGTGATGGGCACAATGGGAAAAAACCGAAACGAGAGTTTTGCATTTCATCACATTCCACGAATCATGGAACACGAACTTCCATGAAATTGTCCTGTTTCACGATACAGTTCGTTAGTTTTGTGATTCGTCAGAACCTGGGGCACTTCAGCAGCCCCCTTCATACCCCGAGATGCCAAACTCGCAGGGAGACTTCAGCAGGCTCTTCTCTAGCCACCTGCCAAGTAGCTCTCTTCAGGCTCTCTTTGCTGACTTTTCCCTCCTGTTCTCCTGTTTTCTGCTGCTGATGGAAGAAAGGTCAAGCGGAGCGGATCTGCTTGGGTTTTCCTCTCTTCAGGTTCTCTTTGATGACTTTTCCTTCCTGTCCTCTCATCCTCCTGCTGCTCTGACATGCCTCCCCCTCCTCCAAGTTCTCAAAAGAAAAGCCGAGTGGATCTGATCTGCTCAGGATCCGCTCCGGGAGCTTGGGGGCAGGGGGTGGGTGGGAAGGTGGGAAGGCATGTCAGAGCAGCAGGAGGATGGGAGGTAGAGAGTCAGGGAAGGGTTCCTGAAGCTGGCAAGCAGCGAGCAGCAGCAGAAGGAGCTGCTGAGGCTGCCACAGCCACCGCTACTCCACCATCCCGTTCTTAAAAATGGAGAAGGGAAACAGAGAGGGGAAGGAGTCTCTGACTATAGTTCCCAAGTAAACTTGCGCAGACCCGCATTGCTCAGCTCTGCAGCAGATTTCACAAGCTGATCGCTCTTTTACTGAATAACTGCTTTCTGGAGAGGGGGTTGGCCTGAATATTTCAGCACTTAGTAATCAGTCTTGAGTCTGTATAACCATAGAGAGTGAAATGGTTGTATGTTCCCTACCACACCCTTGAGAATCCAAGACTTCATTTTGAAAACTCTAGCAAGAACCTGTGGTCTGATTTTAAAGCATTGCAGCAAAATGTCAAAGAAGTCTGTCGCTTGAACCATGGACTGTAAAGTCATAGGCAAGTTGCCATTTTGTCAAAAACAAAACACCCTCCACGTAACAGTATGTGGACATTACTGAACTGTGTTACATGACCACACAAAAAGGTTATGGAAGCTCATTGTATATGTGAAATGTGTTATAAGAATGAAAAGTATCAAATGTGGACTATAAATGACATAAATAAAATATAATGCTTTTTCCTGTTAAACATCATATAACCTATTTCTGCTGTTAATGTGCAGCACATCTAATTAATAGTTAAAAATAATAACTAACAGCATGAAGCAAGACCTTTTGTCATGCCTAGTTCATAGGTTTGTTTAAGAAATGCAGGTCGGATGTTCCTTATGGAGATTAGCATCCCTGATCTTATCACAGTTCTGTTGCCTTGGTCAAGTGCAAGTGCCAACTGGTATTTCAGCCTCCTGGGTTACTCCTATTGTGATAGGCGGCAGAAACTGGGTGCCAGCACCTGTCATTTTAGCATCTCTGCCTTACTTATTTATTAGGCAATTTATTACCCTGCTTTTCTTCCCACTGGGAAATCAGAGTGGCTTGCCAACATACTGGAGTATAATTAAAAGAAACAATTTAAACCAATAAAATAAATTTCATATTAAAAATATATAACCATATTGTGGGCAGGTGAGAGTGTTTGGTGTAGTGGTTAAGAAGAGCATGGGACTCTAATCTGGAGAGCTGGGTTTGATTCCCCACTCCTCCGCTTGAAGCCAGCTGGGTGACCTTGGGCTAGTCACAGCTCTCTGGAGCTCTCTCAGCCCCGCCTACCTCACAGGGTGTTTTGTTGTGGGGATAATAATGGCGTACTTTGTGAACCACTCTGAGTGGGCATTAAGTTATCCTGAAGGGCGGTATATAAATCAAATGTTGTTATTGTTGTTATTATTATTCTGGATCCAATGTTTATTCAGAGACCACAAGCCTCTTGGCTATGGGCCAAGAGCTCTTTGGCTTGTGCTGTTCAAGTTTTACCAAAACCTTTTTACCCTGACCACACCCAGTCTCTACACCTTTAATCTGGAAGGGAATGAAAATTAGACCAGGAACAACCAGGTTCAGATTAGCTCACTGCATTACCTTGGGCTCATCACACTCTCAAGCCTAATATACCTCACAGGGTGGTTGTTGTGAGGATAAAGTAGAAGAAAGAATAATATGATACGCTGTTTTGAGTTCCAATTAGTGGAAAAAGCAGGATACAAATAAAAGAAAATAGAAATAATTATATGGGGGCAGTAACTACTGTTTGTAGATAGGCTTATGTCCACACCATCCAACAGTGGAATGATGAAAAAGAATTTACTCAATCATTCCACCACATAAGAGGCAATTGAAGACAAAACATTTTTGCTCTTTAATCTTTTACCCAGAGAGAGTTTGGGGCTAGCTAGTGCTGGCTATACATATACTGATCTATGACATTTTCTGTCCTAGGCAGAACACAGTAACAGTATTATGTGAGCTGTAAGCATCTGGCTTATTTACTGTGTGATAAACTCACCGTCATTCTGAAATTTAGATGGCCATCTTATTCCTCAGCCTCTTTCAGTACCATTGAGTGAAAGCTGCCTCGCTTTCATCCTCAAAGTAAGATGAGCCAAGAAATGTGTATGCATAATAAATATATGCATCTTATTGAAATTTAAATGTTATGTATTTAGCAACAGGTTTCTGCCCCTGGTGCCAATTGAACCTTGTTTAGCAGAAAAATGTTGTAATGAAATGACACACGACTTGTCTCTTTGGGAAAGTACTTTGACATGAACCTGGAGAAATGGTAAATAGTTTAAAGGCTTTTTATGTGTAAATGTAGATAAGATTTAATTAATTTAATGTTAATACAATGCAAGCATTTCCCTGTGGGTTCTTACGTTTTTATATTCTTCATTAATGATTCCTGTGTTCCCTCTACTCTCATTAATTCTGTTCTTCGAATACATGGCCTCACTTAAGTAGCTGCGACATGACTTTCTCATACTCATGATTATATTACTGTGCTGTAATCCCATATAAATTTAAATCTTTAATCCATTTGGCGTTGCCTGTGGATTTGGCCATGTTTTACGCAGCAGTTCATTCCATAACGGTTCCTGTTCTGTCTTTGTAAGATGCAGTATAAAAATGCGGTGGAGCGCTTGTTCGAAAAGGGTTGATCTACACATTACAGAGTATGCAGGTTGGGTCTAGTATCCCCACTGTGTGTCCTGTGTAACAGTCCGGTATGAATTGCCGATTCTACTCAATATCTGTGCATGTCGTGTCTGATAGGTTTGTGGCAGCAGGAGAAAAGGGGCAAGTTGTTTTTGAAACGTGTAGCATGGATGGGCTCTCTTTCAAGTGAGAAAAATAAGACCTCCTGCTGAGGGTTGGATGCTGTGTACTTTTGAGCCATTCTATGGTCTGTGTGGTAGGTGATATGAACGCTTGAGCTGTTGGGCCCCAGTGTTACAGAAGCAGCTGCTCCTGAAGCAGGGAACGTTATAAATGGACCTTCAGTGCAGTGCAGAGACCTCTTGCCATGAAAAAGCCCTCATATTCCTGTGCACAACTCCCCTCTTTCTCATACAATAGAAGATATTTTTGATAGTTCATGGCCTTTTCCTGATCAGGATATTGCATTTAGTTTTATTGAATTGTGTGCCCAACCTTGCTCTAGAGAAAAGGTCTTTGGAGACAGCTAATAGCCAGAATATTTTAAAGTGCTCTTCTCTCACATATCTCTATAGCAGATTCCCAGCCTTTTCAGACTACAAGCACCTTTGGAATTCTGATACAGGGCGGTGGCACAACCACAGAATGGCTACCGTGGGAGGCTGAGGCAACCACAAAGTGTCAGGGTGTGAGGTTATGCATAACTCTGATAGTAGGTCTTCAGTATTTCAAGCAGAAGCTCTGTTTAACAGGATGCCTTTACAATCAACATATTGTTCAAAATATTTTCTTGCATACACAAAAATAAGTATATATATTGAGCTAGCTAATAAGCAGTCATCTGGCAGTACATCTCTTCATTTAGCAGGCATGTAACACACTTACGTAAATAGAAATGGAAAAATAATTTATTCCGGCTATCCCTTTACACGAGCCCTTCTCTTATGAGCCCAAACATTTTTAACCTGTACTTATAACAATGACAGTCAGTGCTGAGGGGCTGGTAAGAGCTCCTTGCAAACATGTACAAGGAATAATATATTCCCGGAGCCATTTCAAGTCAGGAGAACAGGGAGGTAGGAGAAGTCTGTTCTCCTCTTGCACTGCAGTACCTGGTCAGCCATACTGGCTGGCTGCCTAAGTTTGGTGTAAGTCTGCTTGACGGGACTCAGGGAGACACTAAGTGGAACCTTAAGCAGTACTTAGGGAACATGTTCCTGTTCCTGTTTTGCCACATATCAGCTGTGCGTATGAAGTCACCACCCCCAGCCCTCCGTCTGCAACGTTGGGGATAAGAAAACTGATCTACTTTATAAGCAGATAAGTTTTTGAAGGATTACTGGAAGATCTTTGAATGCTCTGAAGTGCTGTAGAAAGGCAAAGTATTATATCTTAGAACCTTATCCTGGCTGTGTCCTGGAATTACTATTATTTGCCAGCCTAATTCTTGAAAGAAGATCAAATAAATAGGGTGGAAATGGGTAAGAATGCTGAGGCTACAAAAGCTTTCCCATTCTTCCCAACTGGACATTTCTGTAGTGATTCAGTGACATTAAAAATGAGTTCAAAAGACCTCCCAGCAATCTTTAGAAAAATTACACTCAACTTCTCTGCAGGTCTGCTTATTTTAAGCCAATTTAGAAACCTTACTTGAATGCTTGTCAAAAGTTTTTTGAATAGTCCAAGTCTGTATATTAAATTTCTAAGTTTTCCTGCCTCCCTAAATCAATAGTAATTTCATTTTGAAAAGTAATTACTTGTCTGCCACAGTTTACCTTGCCCAAGCCCATGTTGACACCCACTTTTTAAGCTGTACTTCACCAAATGTATCCTTAAGCTGTATATAAATATCATCTCAAAGACTTCTTAGTGTAGAACAGACTTCACGTGCGTGCAATTGTCATCCTTCTCAGAGAGCTTCAGACATAATACTGTGCCAACAATTAATGAGTAGGAAAAAAGTGTACACTGTCATGTATGAAGAAAGCTTTTATTTTGATGTGAATATGTGGAACTTTTATATATATCAGATTTTGAATTTAGCTTCAACACTTTTATATATTTAGATCAGTGATGGTTGGTGCCTCCTAGGGGTGTGCATCCCCAAAAGATTTGGGTTTCCCACTTTGGGTTTACCCAAAGCGGGGGGGGGGGGGGAATCCGGAATTACCAGAATCCCAAAGTGGCAAGCCACTTTGGCATTCTGGTATTTAGCTTGCTTTGGTATGCTCTGTAAAGATTTGGAGCATACTGAAGTGAGGGGGAGAAAACCCCCCACTCCCAGCCCCCACCACCCCTGGGGCAAACCCGCCCCACTTACCTGGCCGGCAGGGAGAGGGGAGGCCTATCAGCTGGGTGGTGAGAGGCTGGGACAGCCCGGAGCCAGCTCCTCTGCCACCGGCACTACCTCCTCTGCCACCACAGCAGCCAGCTGGGCGGTGGGGAAGGCCGGAGTCAGCTCCTCCACCACTCGCGCCACCTCCTCCGCCACTGCAGTGGCCAGCTGGGCAGTGGGGAAGGCCAGAGCTGGCTCCTCTGCTGCCTGTGCCACCTCCACCACCACTGCAGCAGCCAGCAGGGCAGTGGGAAGGCCTGGATCAGCTGCTTGGCGGGGATTTCCCCGCCAAACAGCTGATCCACAGGTTTAAATGCCCCTTTCCATGCCACTTCAAAGCGGCACGGAAAGGGGCATTTAAACCCCCGCTGGCTGGATCAGCTGCTTGGCGAGGATCTCCCTCCTCAACAGCTGATCGCCGGGTTTAAATGCCTCTTTCTGTGCCGCTTCACAGCGGCACAGAGAGGGGCATTTAAACCCCTTGACCCAAAGCTTCCCAAAGCAATATGAATCACTTCAGGAAGCTTTGATTCAGGGTTTCCGAATCATTGCGATTCAGGTCCAATTTGGGTTACTGTACCCAAATCAGAAACCCGAATCGCACACCCCTGGTGCCTCCAAAAGTATGGATGCTGTGAACCCCACTCAGTCTGCCTAACTGATCCCAAATATGGGAGCTAGAGAGGTCAAGGACCAGGAAACGTGAGTCAAGAAGAGCAGCCTGCTGAAACCAGTCTGTTCATCTTAGGTGCAACTACTTACAGTCACTTCACAAATCCCTACTGCCTAGCAGTACCATTCCCCCACAACATCCAACCACCAAGGACCAACACAATTCATGCTACAACTGTGCCACATGGAAAGTAGGAAATATATACCGAAAAATACAGAACAAATACTTTTAAAAAATGAGCCAAACACAGACTACAGTCGTGTCATATGATATATGTTGTGTAATCAAAAAATAACTTTCTAGAAAATATATACAGATTTTGGAGATGGGAGAAACAGAATACTAAAGCTTAAGAGATAACTGCACACACAGCTTTCCTCTTGCACATAGACATGACTCTTCCAACTACGTGTAATATATAGAACCATTTTATCTTTGAGGGGCAGGAAACACAGCACTGGGGGCCCTAGCATCCAACTGCCCTTGTTGAAGTCATCAGAAAGAGGGGAGGCAGCAGCCTGGCATTCCCGTATCTTGCCTGAATCCAGTTTATCTTAGAGAACCTTTCCAAGGAATAATTGATATTGAACTTTAGTTACCATTTGTATTACATTTGATTCTCATAAGTTGCTTTAGGAATACATTTTGACTAATACATAGAATAAAAATAGATTTAAATAAATACAAGTGCTGGGGACAGGCAAAAGGAATAATTTAACAGCCACTGTTCCCGACAGAGTGCTGGGCTAGGCAGTAGGAAGTCCAAGAGAAAGGTAAAGTTTGAGCCTTCACAGTCACAAAATCACTTCCCTGATTCTACAGTTTCTACTACAACAAAATGCCCATTTCACAGAAAGCAGACCAGTTACTTTTTAGCCTAGAGTGTTTGTAAATCAGTGCCCCAGTCAAATGAAACTTTCTCAGTAGCAAAGAATATGTTCTGTTTGGTGCAGAAATGATCTTCCTTCCTGAGCTATGCAGACTATGCTAATCCATAATTCTCTAATGTCAAGTCTAGACTATTGCAATGCACACTGTGTGGGGCTACCCTTGAAGACTTTCTAGAAGCTACAGTTGGTATAAATTAGGGATACTCATTTATTGGTTAGAGTGTGCAAACGATAGCCTCTCAATCCCATTTTGGAACAGTTCACTAGCTACCAGTTCAGGATGTCATTTTTGACCTTTAACATTCTACACAATCTGGAGGCTGCATAATTAAAGCACCCTCTCTTCTGTTATGAATCTGTGCACCTCCCTGAACCATCTCCGGATTAGGCTCTCCCTCCATGTTTTACAGTTGACTATTGCTTGGGCCTTCTCATTCTTGGTGATGTCCCTGATTTTATGGAATGTTCTTCCCGAGGGGGTGCAGAAATCTCTTCTCTTAGTCTTTTTCTGGAAAAGATGCAAACATCTATCCTTTCTGGATGGCCATTTGTCAGATCCCTCTTCTGGGTTGTTTTATGGTGAGGCTGTGAGAGTGTCAATAATTATTCTTTGGTTATTTTGGTTCTTTGATTATTTAGTTTTAATTTTCTGTTGCCTTCTTGTTAGATCTTTTATAAGCTGACTTGACCCACAGTGATTACTGGTGGGGCGGATCGGGGAAGTGGCATATATATATTGAAATCAAACAGTATACCCACAGAGCACTCAGTTCCGCACTACTTTCCCAAAAGAAGAATTCCTATTTTAATCATGCTTCTTGCTTAGTCAGTTCATTCTAATGTTTCTCTCTCCATGTTTCTCAATAAAAGGAGGGTACGGATGGCAAAGAAAGTGTTTGCAGGGAAGGCAGCTGCTTTAGGCAGTGCCCTGTTAGCCAGCGTGCTTCAAACAGCCTCCAGTGTCATCCCTACTCCACCTTATAGCGCTGGAGCCCATTTGGCTCTTTATGCTTCACTGTTGGAGCAAGTAGGATCAGCACTCTATTGCTGGCTTCAAAGTCCAAAATTCTTCCTGGCTTCATGCATCTCTGTTGATTTTTGATTAATTGATTGACAGTACAGTCCTAAGCAGAGTTGCACTCTTCCAAGTCCATTCAAGTCAGTGGGCTTAGAAGGGAGTAACTCCGACCATTTCTATGTGGATGATTTACCTTGGGATCAAGTGCTATAGGGAAGTAGAGGTTTTTTTCTTGCTTCCTCACAGTATCGTGGTGCACTTCCTGAGGCTTTCTTGGCTTTTCCCTGATCTTTCTCAAAGCTGCTTTGCTGCAATCTTTTGGGAAGGATCACAGTAAAGCCTGGATGGCTGCTCTGTGGGTGTGAAAATTTTGGATTTTCCACACCCTCATGGTAGCCATTTTCTCTAACCCTGAACCTGTGGTGGTTGTTTCCTCTCCCCACCACTGGGGGCTTTAAAAAAAAACAATTCAGTGTTGTTAGATTAATTTAATGATTTGTTTAGCATGTTCTCTGAATTTTTATGAATGTAGATGGGCCTTCTCTAGAGCACGATTTTTAAAAAAAAATTATTGGATGGGTTTACAAATATAAACATACAAATCATTATCATTTTCTACCCCATTGCATTTTCCCCATCCTTTCCCCCCCTTTTCTAGTGATTCCCAACAGTTTTCCATCCCCAACTTAATCTAAAGAATATATCATATAAATTCTTAAAATCTATAATAGTATATATAACATATATCTAGTCTATTTACTTGTATTAACTATTTTAATGTAATACTTATCTAAATTAAGAGTATAAAAATTATAAGTATATAATAAGTACATATATATATATATATATATATATATATATATATATATATATATATATATATATATATGATATACTATTCCTTAAATACCTATTATCTATATTATAAATCTATTACTTCTATTACACCCCTAAAATATCATATATACTCCCTATACAACCCATACAACCTTTTTATTCAATCTTATACTTTTCCATATGAATCTGCTATCTTACTCTTAACTTTATAATACTATAATACTATAATTCTATTACTCTATGCTTATCCAGTAAAATATAATAATATACCCCCTTTTAACCTTAAGTAAGTTTCTATCTCCCATTTAACAACTATCCAAAGACCACAATTTCCCCTTCATGTCCCACTTTTTCTCCACATATTTCTTGAATTTTTCCCAACTTGATGTATATTCCAGTACTTCTTGTTCTTTCAACTTCCGGGTTAACTTGTCCATTTCTGCCATATTGAGAACTTTCAAAGCCCAGTCTTCCATAGATGCTCTAGAGCACGATTTGATGCATTCTCCTCTGCAGTTTTGTATGGGACATTCTCTCACCTGCCTTTGCAGCATCGTTGTTGTCCCTGTTCAAATAAAATGGTTGAAAATATCACACACATACTTTTGCACTGCGAATTCTATCAAGAAGAAAGGATACAATTAATCAGGGCTCATTTCGAGGGGGAACGCACAGGAACGCAGTTCCGGCAGTTCCCCAAAGAGGTCACATGTCAGGTGGCCCCGCCCACCTGACTCTCGGCCATTTTGGGCCCATTTCGTCCTGGATTGGGGTCAAAACGGCCCGGATCAGGCCTGTGATGGGTGGTGGATCACTCTCCTGCTCAGCAGCAGCCTGATCCTGACCATTTTCGGCCCCTTTTGGCCATTTTCAGCTCCTTTTTGCCATTTTGGGCCCAATTTCGG
The DNA here is from genome assembly GCF_028583425.1 of Eublepharis macularius. Taxonomy (NCBI): domain Eukaryota; kingdom Metazoa; phylum Chordata; class Lepidosauria; order Squamata; family Eublepharidae; genus Eublepharis; species Eublepharis macularius. The sequence continues at coordinate 189,130,018 of NC_072791.1, forward strand.
CCCTGAATGACCAGGATTGGGTCCAAAACAGCCAGGATAGGTGATGTCAGGGGGTGTGGCATATGCAAATCAGTTGTGCTAATGACACATTTCTGGCGATATCAAGGGGTGTGGCATATGCCAATGAGATATGCTAATGAGCTATGCTACTGAGTTCCTCCAGCTCCTTTTCTACTAAATGATCCCTGCAATTAATTATTCCACTCTTGTATAGATTTAAACCATTACAGTATTATATGGATTTTAGTTCTGAAACCCTTCGGGTATATCTTTTAGAGGATAGCCAGAGAACTGTATCTTATGCAGTTGCAAAATTCTGTGTGATAGCACTTAGAAAGTGGAATCACTCGATGAAGGAAACGTCAATTGCTGGGAAGTGAATTAATGAAGTAAGTTTTAATGTTATATATATTCTAAGTATTTAAAAACTGCTCTTTTTATCTGTACTTAACTTGGCTGGTCTTGCGACCATAATAAACCTAAACCTTTAAATTCTCAGTTTTCATTTTTTTAAAAAAGTTAGTCTCTAGCCTCTTTTATTTTGGAGATATAAGGGGAAAGACATAAGAGCTGCTGTAGCGTAGTGGTTGAAAGGTTGGGTTGCGATGCAGCACTCTGCTGGTTTGAATCCCTCTACTGCCATGAGTTCAGCAGACGACCTTGGGTAAGCCTCTCAGCCCCATCTGTATTGTGGAGATAATAATAACACTATGTTCACCTGTCTCAATGGGTACTAATCTGTCTAGAATATCAGTATATAAGCACACTGTTGTTATATTATAATAATAAAAGGGCTAGAGATGTAACTTTTGTAAAAAAAAAAAATGAAAACCAGGACTACAGAGAACCTGATACTTAGATTGTTAGATCATTATATCACTATAACAATATTTAATTGCTGATTTTTTAAAAAAGTAACAAAGACCTGGGGTATGGAGATGGTCACTGTCAGCAAACTGGGGTAGGAAATTGCGGGCAACCCTGCCATGTGAAATCCTCCTTGCTGTTACACTGTATTGGCAGCCAGAGCAGCAACAAGAAAACTACACATACCTGTCGCTCTGTGGAAACCACCTCTGCTTGTGATGGTGCTATAAGAAGTTCTCTCCCCCCCCCCACCTTTTTCAAGGCAAATGCCACTACTGTTCACAGTGTTGCCTCTGTATATGTTATTTTGTATGTTGTTCATGCCGCATGCCATCTCTGCTTGACAACGCTGGATATTTTAAAGTAAGCAATTGAAAACAAGAATAAAAATAATATTGTTTGTTGTAGCCCTGATAATATGGGACTTCTTGACCCAGCAACTAGTGATGGAAGAGTGATTTTCTTCTTGCCATGGCAAAAGATGACCATTGCTGGCACCACAGATACTGCCACTGAAGTCACACATCACCCAATTCCCACAGAGGAAGATATCAACTTCATCTTGACAGAAGTGCGCAACTATCTTAGTTGTGATGTTGAAGGTAACACTACTAATATTGGTTGTTCACATTTACTAGTATTGGTTGTTGACTGTGTCTCTGCAACATGTTCTGTTCACCAGGATTTTCACACACGTTTATGATGATGCTTCTGATATTCTTAGGTATTTCTGTGAGCCAGTGATGCCTCTTTGTTGCCGCTTCAGTTGTCCATCATAGTATTAGGAGGATCATGTAGCTCATATCACTCATGCAGCTGATTGGTTTGTTATATTTGTAATTTGCCCTTCTTCCAATAAGCTAAGATTAGCATTTTAGCATTACAACAACTCAGTAAGGGAGATTGGGTTGAGAGATAGATTATGCAATAAACTTTGGTTGCTTTACATATTTTTCAGTCAGCATCTGAGTTCTGCCATTATTCCATCAGTGACTTACACTGTAAATACATAAGCTTGGATCCCACCAAAAATCTGTGCTGATAAGCATTTCCTTCAGCAAGGCATGACTTCTCTGCCTCCTCCTTCCTACTGTAGTCCAAAATGTGCTTAAAATTCTGCTCCAGGTGGACAGAATTTGGAGCTCATTTGAGCAACTAAGACAACTTAGGTTGGAGGAAGGCTCCTTGAAGGAAGGCTGAATCCAGGCCAGTATGCCATTCACATTTTATGTATTTACTTCAGGAAAAATTGTGGCCATTGTATAAAACAGCTTTGTGTAAGATCTGAAGTTACATTTCCTGAAACCAAAGACCTTCGTCCTAGCTACTAAACCAACTGGATGGCAGCCATATCTGTTCTTGTTTTCTTGTCTGACACGCATGCTCCTTTAGAATGTAATTGCTCCCAGTTACACTCTCACAGGAATACTTTTGTCTAACATACTATTTTATTCCAGATAATTAATCAAAAATAACTATTCTTCAAAGCAACAAACGTAATTTAGAACTGTATCCCCACCAATAAGAATGCAATTCTAATTATCATACTAACTATATCTAGTAGGTAAGTTGCTGGCCCTGTTGTAGTGGTGAAAGTAGCAAAACAGGGTCACATGTATGAGGCAGGGGCTTCTGCATACTCGCAGTTTCTGCAGGTATACTTTAAAATATCCTCAAATTGTCTGGGGCTGAGCATTCGAAAGAAGCACAGAATGTCAAGACCATTAGAGAGTCAGTTAAAAGGGAAAAGGGTATGTGTGTGGAATTAGCTTGCTCCTGCTTCTTGAGAATTTAGAGAAGTACAAAGCAGAGGTGGGTGAATTCCAAATTGTCTCTCTCTGCTGTGAATGTGATTGCTTCCAGCTTATTATCACTAAAAAAAATCCCCAAGGTATTTCACCCTTATGAATTGGTAAGGAGACTTTGATCTACACTTTTAAATAGAAAAATGAGATATTAAAGAAATAAGAACACCCTAATCATATTATGACCCATTTATCATCTCATGTAGTTTCATTGTTTTTGTTTTGGTTTTTTGTTAAAAGTATTTAAAAATGGAATTGTCCTGCTGCCTTCAACTTTTAGGGAAACAGTAAAGAAAACTTACTCTTCCACTCTGCTCCTGCAAGCATCAACAAGGAGGCCTTTGGGAAACTAAGATGGCACATACGGATTTATTTATTTATTTATAACTATATGGTTTTAAATATAGACCATTGAAGAGTTTTCTTATAACTGCCCAACCAGATAGATTAAGTGTTAAGAGACATAAGAAGTTTTAGATTTCATTACCAAGCCACTGAATCATCTGGTTGCTTTAACATTATTCTATAAAAAGCCATGAACTCTGAGTTGCCCTTTCTAGGCGTTGAAAGAGGCTGAATATTCATATTCAGAAACCTTCTCTTCACAGACTGAAAATTCTCGATTGCTTGTTTGTTCTTCCTTGAAATGGGTAATTGATAGTTCTGTTGTTGTTGTAGCCATTAAAGAAAAATGGTCTACAGGAGGAAGGGGGAAAAAAAAAACTATCATTAGGTCCCTCGTGCAGAAATTAATAAAAGAGCTGTGGTTTGTCAGACAGGGTGGATGGTATACTAAGCTATGACTCACAGGATTGATTAACACGGAATTTTCGCCATGCAGGTTTGCAAAAGTAGTTGTCTTGAGTGTTAAACGTTTTTGAAAGTAACCAAACTGGGTTGCACACTGTTTTCCACATGTGTAATTAGTCGTGTTTATAGATTGTCTGTTAGAGAATTAACAATTGTGCAGGCCGTATCAACTCACAGCAGACCTGCCTTTCTGCTGCCAAAGACAGTGGCAGGGTTATCAACTTACACAGGCTTGGATGTGTTCCAGCTGTTTAATTATAGTGTCACACATGCTGCTTTTTCTAGTTTCATTAATTTATAAATGTAATATGGTATCTTATTTTTGTGATTAGCACTTCATTTTGGTGGGTTAAACATGCTGGCAGAACAACATTGATTTTTCAGATCTCTTCTCTGTTCTTTCGGGATATTTTTACAAAGCATTATTGATTTTTTTCTGTTAACACTCCTGTGCAAGCAGTATCTTTAAACCATATACTCCCCAAAAGCTTTTGTGTAAGGCTTTTTTATCCATTGTACACTAGGTAAGACCCAAAAAAATTCGTTTACAGACTTCCTTGGCTGTGCTGTATTTGGGAAGGGTAAATAGTGAAGTATCAACTTTGAGGGGAGGAAAAGAGTGTGGAAATGAGGAATTAGGCCCCTGTGTGGGGTGCTTATTTTTAAAGGGTCACATGAGTTTGTTGGTAGATGAGCATTGATGCTTTCATCTATTTAAAAAAATAATCTTCGTAGAAACATCAGTTCTTCTGCTGAAGGAATGCTTGTTATGTTTTTGAGGGCTGTTTGGGTGTTTTTTGTGTATCTTTGAAACATAATAAAAACCTTCAGAATAGAGTTGCCAGGGCCAGTGGGAGACAAGGGGATTGGCCATTGGCATGATGTGATATCTGGGGAAACCCGGAAATGATGTCACGGCTGTCTAGGAATTACCATAGACTTTTGGCCAATTTCTAGCGAGGTGTGACATTACTTCCAAGTTTCCCCAGTAGTATTGTCACAGTGGTGGCCATTTTTAAATTTTATTTTTCTCCCACATTATTAAATGGGCTACTTTTTTTTTTTATAAAAAGGTTTATTTACAGAAGGGGGGAAAAGACATTTACAACAAATAAAAAATGAAAAGTGAAGAAAGAAAGCAAAAGTATAAATAACCATATAGTAATAGTATTAGTAAAAGCACAGCTAATATTCAAGCTAGATCTCTTAATAAAACATTTAGCAAAATGATTAGACAATTTAAATGTAACAACATTGATAGTATTACATACTGATGTATAGCTTAAATTTGTATCGATTTTACAAAAGGAAAACAGATTAATAGTAATAATATAAATATCTAGGCATACTATTTCATGGATCTCTGTATTAGCAGACACATATTAATGCCAATTTATCAACCACTTGATGTACATTGGGAGCCATTTTAAAATTCTTCTTTTCAACGGGTGGCCAGCTAATAGCCCCAGCCCTTAAAGTATTCCAGGGCAGCTCTGGTATTGAGGTTGAAATATGGCAGTAGAAAATACTTGACCAGCTTGAAATCATCCGGACAACTTTTTAAGGAAAATCTTGGGTCTCCCTTAGGGAACTCCTGCTGTACACTTAAAGTTAGAAGTTGGACTACCCTCTATTACAACAAGAGTCCACTTGAAACAACTAAAATATTATAAGAAACTCAACAGTATTTCCGAAGCCCATCTAGTAAAATACTGTTTTTAGTACTACAAGGAAGGGAATCAGTGGTCTAATTTACTGAATCCTATTCTGCGTTTATACTCTTTGCCTTCTTTAGAGGCTGTAAAGCAAAATTTGAAAAAAGATGCCCTCCATGATATCGGTATAGCTCGACAATCTAAATTCTCTCTGTGGTATCCTTGAACAAGTTAACACTGTAAAGCAAAGCCCCCCCCCAATACCAGTTAATTAAAAGCAGTTAATAACTAAGCTTGAAGCTTAGAAAACTGCCCCCTTCCCCCCTTTTACTTAATCCCTATCCAACCCAACACAAGGCCAGCCAACCCTGCTTCCTCCTAAAAATTGGGGGGGGGATTCTTAGAGGACTCAAAAGCAAGTGAAGTCAGGTGGCCCTCCTCAGGTAGACAGCGCAGCAGCAGCAGGGCAGGCAGGCAGGTAAATCCAGTAATCCAAGGCAAATAGAGCAGACCAGAGCAACCAAGTGCAGCCGGCAGCCACAGTCCCGTATTCTGAGCCAAGCCTGCTTTTTTTAACTCCTTGCAGGCAGTTTGATAAGGCTCTCTCCTATTCAATAATCTCCATTGACCAAACAAGGACACCTCCTGCACCAATTGGCCAGTCACTCCTGCCCCCTGTCTCCATCCCCCCTTCCTCCCCCTCTGCTTCTGTAAAGACTCAGAAGACCTAAGAAGAGGCCAGCCAACAGGCAGAAGTGGCATTAGCCAGATTAACGTAGATTAATCTAGCTATGTTGATCCAGCTTCCCAGATCTGATCCTGAATTCTTTGATCTGATCCAGCATGACCAGTTTTTGCTGGATTAGAAAGCCAGATCGCACGGCCCTAATGCCAATATGATAGGTATTTGCAGCCATTAACTGTCTGTTTATTGATCATACTCTAAACAATTCCCCATTTCTCTGTGTTAATGTTTGGTTTACATCTTTCTTCCATTTTAAAACAAAGACTGGTTTTGCTTGACATTTTAGAGAGAGAGTGAGAAACCTTTGATATAAAAGAGTTCTATTCTTGTTAATGTCTGGAGGTAATCTTGAAGTGATCGTGTCTAGTCATTTAGAAAATGCTTCATCTAAAAGTATTGAAAAAATGGTAGTCTGTCTTCAGTGGGCCCCTCTTTAATCTTGATCTGGAGGTGGGGAGGGGAAGAAAATTCAGGTAACTGCATGGCATAAGGCTCCCTTATAAGTTGTTTGACATGATCCAGCCTTTATGACTTCAAATCTTGAGATCTGACAGATGAATCTCTTTGAGTCCACATGGTGTGATTTATGGCAGGTGAAAGATTTATTAATGTACATGTAGAGATGGTAACGGTGATGTATGAACATCAGTGTTTGAATGAATGTGAGCATCCAGAACATTGTGAAGGTGCCTGGAATGTGAATTTTTTTTTCTGAGCAAGTCTAGCATTCTTCCTTTTGTGTAATCATTGACGTGTCCAGCATTTCTTCTACTATTATTTCAGTTTTCCCTTGTTCCAAGGATTTCACAGTAGCATACAAATATCAGACCCTTCCCTCCCTCCATATTTTGTCTAAATTGTTGTGATTTAGAAAACATGTATGCTGCCTCCAGAGAGATGCTACAAATTATTCACAGTTTAAAGCAATACAATACAATTGTAAAACCAAAAGCATAAAAACGAATGATAAAGTTAGAATAAATGATAATCATAAAACAATCCTCAAAACTAGAAGCAGACCATAAAAACAACTACAAAAGAGAGAACACCCGTCAGTTAAAAGCGAAGTAAAAAGAATGTTTTGGCTTGGTGCCTAAGAAAGGTAGGCACCAGGTGAACTTCAAAGAGGACAGCACCCCTAAGGTGAGGTGCCTCCACTGACGAAGCCCTGTCTCTGGTTGCCTCCAGAGGTGGTCCAGCAAGCAAAGCTTGGGAAGAGAATCTTTAACTGGTGAATTAGGCAGTAGAAGGAGGTGGTCTTTTCATGTCCTCCAGCTTCAAGATGCTTAGGGCTTTAAAAGTAAGAACCACCACTTTGAATTGTGCCTGGAAATGGAAACAGATTGGCAGCCAGTGCAGATTTCTTAGCACAGGTTTGGTACAATCCTTGCATCCTGCCCCTGACAATAACCTGCCTGCCACATTTTGGACCAGGCTGTTTTCATACATGTTAGTTAATGAGCTCTCGATGCTCTGTAGCAATAGTTTGCAACTGGATTTTCCTCTGTGAAACAGGAAAACCAGTTGCAAATGATTGCTGAAGTGTATTGAGAGTATGTTATCCCTCTGTGTGAAAGCAGCCATAGAGTGCACTATAGTCATCTAATCTTAATATGATAAGAAATGTGATAATCAAGATATGATTGCCATGGCGACATCATTCTTTTCAAGGAATAGTCAAAACTGGCGTATCAGCTGAAGCTGATAACAGGCGCTACGTGAAGGAAGCATTCTAGTCAATTGACCAGTATGATAATTGGGTGTTCACTGCCCATCGTAGTTGGATGTTGCTGTCAGATATTCCACGAAGCTAAAAATGGCACTGTGTAGGTGGCCGCGTATCCTTAAAATTTCATTATGGGCAAGAATGAGAATTTTAGCACTTAGTGGCAAATCTGACAGCAGAGCACTTTTTTTTTATTTGTGCCACTTGCCTTGATAACAGTAAAAATATTCAAACAGTGCGATCAAAGATAAAAGTCACCAAGCTGCCCATGTAACTTCAATACACTGTAAATTAATTACAGTTTTTCTAGTTAATGCAATTGTTTTCTAGTAAGTTAACAGCATTATTTTTCTAATTGGCAGAAGTAGTAATCCTACTAAAATTTCATATATGCATACATACACGTGTGTTTCTGTTTTGTAGTTCTAATAACATTAATAGTTTTAAAATACCTGATCACTGTTTTAACAGTATTTGTTGATAGACCAATTTTTTCCTAATCAGTAAAACGTCTAACCCTTATGTTATCTGCACCACAACCTTGTGAAGTACATTAGGTTATAGATGGCAATTGATTGAACATCACCCAGTCTTTATGGTATACTTGAACCTGGATCTTCCTGGATGTAGTCCAGCACTCTTATCTGCTGTGCCACACTGGTTCCATTGTCATTTATTAAGATCTTAGGGCTGTCAGTAGGGGGAAGTAATGATCAGAATATGCCTAAATGGGATTGCCATGATTTCAGTTCTCTTTCCCTTTTTAATGTTGATAGGATTTTGAGAAATCAAGTAAATCTCCTGTTTATTGGACATGGCTGAATCTGAATTCTGCTTGTGTGATTTAGCTCTGAATACTATCAAGAAAAATCAGTTTTTGAACTGCTGCACCATAGTCTTTTCCAAAATGTTGTCTGCTGGTTCATATACTGTCTTGACTGTTGAACTGACAGCTTGAATTTATTTGTAGTTTCAAAGAGTTTCTTGAACACAGTCTAGTCTCAAAGGTTGCACAGGACTTGGTAGGCCTGCCATGCTAGTTACAAAACTCTTCCTGAGACCTCCTATTAAAATGAGAGATTCTAACAATAAATCTGAATAAGCATAATGAAGGAAATAGGGGATGAAAATGTATGAATAAGAAGACAGATGCGGGGCAATAAACGGCTCTTGTAATATTTTGCTGGGCTTCTTAAAGAGGGTATTACATTTAAAGTTTGCAGAACCAAAGTATTTTCCATAGCCAGTGCTGCAGGACCCCAAACAAGGTCATTGGCCCCTCTACCATTTGCAGAACAAAGGACCTTATGCATGTGGCCACTGTGTTGACTTGTGTGTACTTGTTCTTTTCCCCCAAGTCCCCAGTATTTGTTTCTAGTCCTGCCAGTGATCTAACAATGTTCTCTTTGGGGGTGTCCCTTTTGCCATCCTGATAAATGCATGAGGAGCTCATAACTGGATAAAATAACAGGATCATAGGCCTTTAAAGACAAACTAGAGGAGCAGCTGTACTCTTCCGAGAATCTGCTTTCAGGAGAAGCATGAGTAAGGCAGTCTGATGGAGCTTTGTTCCCTTCTGTCTTGATGACAAGAAACCAGTGCTTTGGTTTTGGTTGCAGTGACTTCTCCCTGTCCCTTTGAGGTGGTCTGAAGGAAACCAGAGAACATCCAAACAGACAGCTTAAGGTGTTAAAATGGAGAAATTTCAAATGTTCTTAGCTTCCTCAAGGCTCACTGAGACATTCTTTTTTTAAAAAAAAGAAGTCTGCAGGGACATTCTGTGGGATTTTTTCCCCTCAGAGAAAATATTGAGCAACTTAAGTTCAGTATGCACCATCTGTCTATGCGTGACCAGCCAAACCCAAAATGTCCCACACGAGTATCAAGTGGCTTGTTTAAATTGTCTCATCACACACTGCCCCCACTCAGACCATTAAGAGGAAGGTTTACAGTGCTGTGCAGAATGGAAATGTGGCCTTGCGTGGGGGACAGCAATCCAGTGACTTGTTTGCCCTGCAGTTGGCATGATCTGGGCTGAAAACTGTGAAGTCAGTTCCTCACCAAGTAGCAGGTGCGCAGGTCCTCCTGAGCCTCCGGGTACCGAAATTCTTGCTATTCCAGAAAGGCGCTAGAGGCAGAAAGGTTTTACTTTTATTTCACTCTTACTAAACTAACTTACTGAACAAGTGTTGATCCCAGTTGTTAACTCATCATCCAATGATATGAATGATCCTTACCTTATAAATTCCCCTTGTGTTCCATATTCTTATTCCAGCAGTTTCCAAATGTAAATCCATCAATGGTCAAAAGGTACCTTAAGAGAAAGACCAGGGGGATTGTTCAGATCTAAGAGGTTATCTTAGCTTTGTTGGTTTAAATTAACGCTCCTTTCTGAAATAAGTAACCCCCAAGTTTTATTACAGTGTTGTGAATTTTATCATATGCTACTTAAATATTTGTCCTTGTTGCATCAAAAGATACCATTCCACTAGATTTGTACCTTTATTTTTCTCTTTGCCTTTTTGTCATTAATATTTGTAGGACAAGCAATAATATTTCTCCAAGACAACATTTAAAGGATTGTGGTGTGCCTCCTTGTTGTACCTGTAAGAAATAATATTTTTTGCTCCATTTATGAGGTTGTTTCTGGTGCAATTCCCCCCCCCCCCCGCCTTTTCAACTGCAGTGAGGAGAGGCGATGTTCTAGCAGCATGGAGTGGTATTCGTCCCCTTGTGATTGACCCCAGTTCTAAAGACACCCAGTCCATATCTCGGAATCATGTGGTCCATGTTAGTGACAGCGGCCTTGTGACAATAGCAGGTAACTTGAACTTCATTTCTACTTTTTTCATGTCCTCATAAGAAAATACATGTTGCCTTAATGTGTTCATTATATTTAAACAGAAGTTTTCAGTTTTGAAAGAGTAGGTCATTTCTTGGGCAGTTACTTTAAAGGTGGCAGCTTTAATAAGCAGTTTACTCTGTATATTTTAAATAAAATATTCTTTGAAGGTAGATTGAGAAATAGTGTGCTGGGGGTACATACAGTTAACCCTATGAATTATTGGCTGCAGGTGGGAAATGGACAACCTATCGCTCAATGTCCCAGGATGCTGTTGATGCTGCTGTAAAAGCTCATAACCTTCAAGCAGATCCTTGTAAGACCATAGGGCTCTTTCTTCAGGGTGCAGATGGTTGGAGTCCTACCCTTTATATTCGTCTAGTTCAGGACTATGGACTTGAAAATGAGGTAAGGGTTTGTAGTACACGGCTATTTCAGTCCATGTTGTTTATAGTTCCTTTTCTGTCCTACCAGACTTAAATAGTGACATCTATAGAGACCATGAGTGGTGGTGATAGTGAGAGTACTGAGCTGCCTAGTAGGCCCAGGTAACTCCTCCTCCTCCTCTTCTTTGGCTATCCTGAGGTCTAAACTGTATGTGAGGTTGGAGATCCACACTCTTAATTCCCTGATAAGTAATTTAGTCACAAAAACCAGTGTTGGGCCCTAAAATATCTATGTATCTATGGTGCTGGGAAAGGGGAGCTTCCCATCGCTGTGCTATTTTCCCAGTCAAAAATCATCTCCCAGCCCTGGTTCATTTAGCTCCAGTCAGGAGGGGAAACGCAGACACAATACAGGTGCTTCTCCCCCCCCCCTCTACTGGAGCATAACGCAAGGAGCCATTTCATTTGGGCAAGTGGTGAATAGAGAGGAAAGAGTTAGCCCCTCCCTTCTCAACTGTGATGTCCTCAGTCTATATTGGGAGCCTGCCATGGGCACTTTTAGCGACCAGCTCGCAGGATAGTATAATCTGATCCTCAGCCTTCAATGTTGCGTGTCGTTTGGCCCTCAGAATTCTCTGCCAGCCAAAACTAAGAAAGGGTGATTAGTTTGGCAAAGGCAAAGGGTTAATGAGAGCTGGAGGGACGATAACAAGGTGAAGGATATAGGCATGCTAGTACAAGAAGACTGAAATGTGGAAAGAGATTTTTCTCTCTCCACACACTAAAAACACCCTTTGTTTTAGATACCAAGTTGAGATGCCTATACCTAATTTAGTATATTAGTCGTAGTTCTTATTTCAAGTTAATGGAATCATGTTGTCTGACCATGAATCCTAATTCTCTGAGTGTGTATGTGTAAAGTGCTGTGTACACTTGTTATTGAAAGCTACTTTGTAGGTCCAGTTTTCCTAATCTCAGTTTATGATTTAGTTATGTGTACCTGTGTATCTTTTTAACCATGAAAGGCTTTAGCCTAGGGGTGGCCAAACTTGCTTAATGTAAGTGCCACATAGGATAAACGTCAGATATTTGAGAGCCGCAAGACATGATGCATTGAAGTGACTTCAGAGGAAGAGGCGGGTTTGGGGGAATGCCCTGAAAGTGACATCACAGGTAGGGGTGGGGTTTTGGTGCAGTATGTTGGAAGTGCCATCATCGGAAGGGGGTGGAGCTTGGGAAGTGCCATCACCTGACCTTTGACCTGGAAGTGACATCACAAAAGTTAGTATTGGAAGTATAAAAGACATGGAAGGAAGGAATGGGAGGGCAGGAGGAAGGGAAAGACATGGAAGGAAGGAAGGAAGGAAGGAAGGAAGGAAGGAAGGAAGGAAGGAAGGAAGGAAGGAAGGAAGGAAGGAAGGAAGGAAGGAAGGAAGGAAGGAAGGAATCTGAAAAGGGAGGATATTAAAATGCATGTGTGGTGAGAGGAGAAAAAAAGAGTATAGAAAAGGCTTGGAAGGGAAGCCAGGGAGGGAAGCATTGGGATTGCTTACTCTTAAATGAGATACACAGTGAGGGTTTGGAGGGGGGAGAAAAGGAAGGGCTGAACATGAAAAGCAATCTGAAAAGGGAAGGATATTAAAATGTGTACGTGGTGGGAGAAGAAAAGAGAATAGAAAGGCTTGGAAATGGAAGAGAAAAGAAGATCAAAATGCATAGATGGCAGGGATGTAAAAGTTGGGGAGAGCAACACAAAACCACGGATGGATTTCTCCTGCCCAGCTTCTGCAAAGGCAACTTGGCCACCAACTCAACCCCCTCCCAGCATTTCCCCAAGGAAAAGGAATGGAACTCCCACCAACACACACCACAGTCGTTTCTCTCCCCCCTGCTCCCTCTGAAAACAGATCAGACTCTCCCCCTCAGTCACTCATTCACATACACACAGGGGAAGGAGACATGGGCTTCCTCCTGTGTAAACCACTGTGCAAAAGATTCACGCTGCAAACTTTGATTAAGCAGCTGGGGGGGGGGAGAATTGAGATTGCTTGCCTTAGCCGGCAGCCTCCTGGCCCAGCGCGATGGCCATGTCTCTAGTCTGGCTCAATCACGCTGGCCCTGCACCATGCCTGCCTGCCGTTGGCCCAGCTGCCTGCCCAAGGGAAGGGGTGCACGTGCGTGCCTTGGCCGGCTGGCTCTCTAGCTCCCCTCTTGCTGCTGCTGCCACTGCAGCTGGACATGTGGAGCCGCCGGATGTGAGGTCCCTCGCTGAGCTATATGGCTGCACGCTCTCCTTTCCCACTCTCTCTTTTCTCCCAGCGACCTCTGGTGGAGGGGAGAATGCAAGCTTGCCTATTTCCCCCTCTTTCCCTGCTAAAATAAACTGTATGGCCATGGCGATGCTCAAAGATCTCTGGGAGCTGCACAATATGTCTAGAAGAGCTACATACAGTTCCTGAGCCACACTTTGAACACCTCTGCTTTAGCCTTTGAGCTTCCCAGCCCCTACTAAATCTAGTGTTCAAAAGCAAACACAGAAGCAGAAAGCTGAAATGTCATTAGTGCTGTTCCATTGATACGTGCATAGTAGCATTAGCAGTGGCCTAAGCATTCCCAGCTTGGAGTTGCATCCCAGGTGAACTGACAAGAATGGCTCATGTCAAGATTGACCCACATCGCAGAAAAGCCAGATGATAAAACAGTCACTGAAAATGCTCTCCATTCCTTAGGTGGCTCAGCATCTTGCGGCTACATATGGAGACAAGGCTTTTGAAGTGGCCAAGTTAGCCCAGGTTACAGGGAAGAGGTGGCCAATCGTTGGAAAACGACTTGTATCGGAGTTTCCTTACATCGAGTCTGAGGTATGATAGTGAGGCCTCTAGGCCTGGCTCCTTCCCTTTTGTCTGTTGTTTTGTTTTAAATATGTTGTTTTCTTGCAATAAAAGATTTATAACATAACTTATTCTGTCTCTCTGTATCTGAGAGTTGTGTTGTAGAGACTGAATTGTGAGCTGGGAAGACCTTATTTCAAATCTCCTCCCCTCTGTCCTAAGTTCAGTGTGTGGGTCTGAACAAGCTGCTGTCTCTCAGCCTTTGATGCTTGGTCATTCTGCAGAATGGGTGGGGGTAGCTATATAATGGTTGTAAAAAGTTATTGAGATAATGTATGTGCAGTGTTTTGACCCTTCTAAAGTATTGTATAAATGCTGCTTATTACTTAATTCCCTAGTCCTATTCTTCCCATAGGGACAGATGTGGAAGAGGGTGGTCTGTAGCAGCTGAGGGAGAGAATTGTAGTGATGTATGCTTAAGAACTCAGGTTGGATGCAGAAGCAGCTGCAAAATTTGCATGTGTGCTTCCACATGTACAAGACCTAGGTAGGAAATGTATAGGGTGGCGGTGGGTAAGGAAAACGGTTGGGCCTGCTCTTGTGTCTCTGTTTTGGTATACAGAAATCATCAGGGAAGCTTCACCCAGAAACAAAATAAACATCATTGCCTGCTAATGTTGATATATCACGCTGCCATAAAAGAAGTGTCTCATCTGATCTTTTTTTTAAAAAAAAACCTGCTTCAGAAAATGGCAAGACTTGTAACTTCTAAATATGTAGATAGAACTAATTTAGTCAAAACACAATGCCAATGTATCTCTTTGTAATTCAGGATAGTAAAAGGGAAAGCAGAGACTTACTGTGTAATCTTAATGAAAGTTAAGTTCTATGGGCCAGGTTGTACACACTTGACATTTGGTGAGGGAATAATTTCATCTTGAATTGTAGTTGGTGTACATTGCACTTTTCCATCCATGTTAATTTCTATACCCTGTGCCCAACTCTTGAAGTTAAGTTGGCCTTAGAAATTGTCCATTCAAACATTGTAGGTTGAATATGCGATCCAGGAGTATGCCTGCACTGCAGTGGATATCATTGCTCGTCGGACACGCTTAGCCTTCCTGAATGTGCAAGCTGCTGAGGAAGCTTTACCAAGAATCGTTGAGATCATGGGGAAGAAGCTCAAGTGGAGTGAACAGAAGAAAAAGGTACAGAGAAGGTGATCTGTTTAACAACAGGATTCTTTCAAAGGATGCATGTCAAAATAGGGGAAAAGGAGAGGGAAACATAAGGCCTGAGTTTACTGAATGAGTATTGCTTTGTGCATTCCTTTTCTGACTAGACCAGGGACCAGTGAACTCAGTGGCATGTTTCTTACCATCTGTGAACTATGGGAAGCAGAACTTTTCTACTTACCTCTCCTGCTGAAGCCTACTGAACTCCAACGCCCCAGTTTTTGTTCCTGGGTTTTAACAGACCCCCAGGACAAGCATGTGGGCCAAGATGATGGCCTGAACTGGGACAGGAGAATTGGCAGAAAGCCTTATGCCCTCTTCTGCAAACAGAAATGCCATTCCATCTGAGGAACTGGGTGCTTGGATGCATGCCAGTGTGTTTGCTAAAATTAGCCTTCCTACACTGTTGGTTGCCTTCCCTACCATTAGGTTTGCAAGTATTCACCATGTGAATCAGGGCCATGTAACTTTCGGGGCCCTCCATTTCATTCCCCCCCCCCAAAACTCCAGAGTTTGTTGGAGACTAAATTCAAACAGATTGCAGAACGAGACCAGAGGTACACCTGGTCCAGCTTCTTGTTTCACACAGCAGCCAACTAGAAGCACCCATAAGTCCATAGTGGCTGAAGCCTTGCTCTACAGTTGGCCCTCCCCCAGCATGTATTCAGAAGATTATGGTCTCTGAGGTTCCGTGGAGGTTCTGTTTAGTCATCATGATGACTGATTGGTCCATCAGGGCTATTCTCCATGAATTTGTTTAACCCCTTTTACAGCTATCTGAACTAGCATTCATCACTGCATCCTTTGGCAAGTTAATTTCTCATTCAATAATGAAGTACTTCCTTTGGTACATCCTGAATTTATTACTAGGGGTGTGGATCCAAGTTTTGTTTTTTTTTAAAAAATCCAGAATTCCTGAAATCTGGTTAAGATTCTCAGATCCAAGCTACAGAATCCTGGATTTAACCAGCCATTATTCCCAATGGGGGTGCATTTTTAAAGATAACTTTCACCAAATTTCAAAAGGATAGGACCCCGGGATCCTATTCTATGGTTCCCTGAAGGAGCTACCCCCAGCCACTCTCCATTGTTTCCTATGAAGGAAACATTTTTATTTATTTATTTATTTATTTATTTATTTATTTATTTATTTATTTATTTATTTATTTTCGATCTTTTCCCCCGCCCTCCCCACATTTCCAGCAGGCTCAGGGCGGATTACAAAATACATAAAGGTTAAAATATATAAAACAGTTGTTATAATTAACAATTCTAAAAACATCCAATTTACAGTTAAAATACAATTATATATATATCAACATAGTGGCACAGAATTCCACTGATCAAATTTAAAACAACTTCAGAGCACCTCTGCATTCAAGATTTGTTTAAAAAAAATGGGAGTATTGGTGGTGGGGAGGGCCCAATTCCTCATCAACCGGCCAGGAGGGCTCTGCCTAGCACTGCCCATATGCCTGGTGGAACAACTCCATCTTGCAGGCCCGGCGAAAGGATAACAAATCTTGCTGGGCCTTAGTCTCTTCAGACAGAGCGTTCCACCAGGCTGCGGCCAGGACCGAAAAGGCCCTGGCCCTGGTTCATGCCAGGCGAGCCTCCCTGGGGCCAGGGACCTTTAACAGATGTTGCTCACTGGTTTCCAAGCCATTTAAACTCTGCAGTCCTCCCCCCCCACCCCCGCTTGAGATCTCTGGTTCAACATCGGAAAGAGTCCAGTAGCAACTTTAAGACTAACCAAGTTTATTGTAGCATAAGATCTTGAGAATCACAGTTCATCTTCGTCAGATGTGTGGCATCTGATGAAAACTGTGATTCTTGAAAGCTTATGCTACAGCATCTGATGAAGAGAACTGTGATTCTCGAAAGCTTATGCTACAGTAAAGTTGGTTAGTCTTAAAGGTGCTACTGGACTCTTTTCAATTTTGCTACTACAGACTAACACAGCTAACTCCTCTGGATCTGGTTCAACATAACTCCTTACATCTTTATTTATAGACAATCCTAGTCAAACCAGAGAATCCCAGTGTCGAACCAGAGTATTCCATAGGGAATCTCTTTAGTGAAGTCGGGGAGGGGGAGAGTGAGGCTTGCCAACCTGTAGAGTTTGAAAAGCAGTTGGTGGTTGCATCAGCTTGAAGGGCCTCTTTTGGAGCTTGGACAGGGGAAGGGGCAGAATGGAATGAGAATCCAAACAGCTTGCTGCTTCCTTCCCCACGCTGTTCTCTTGCCATGGTGTGGAGCTCAGCTCGGCTTTGCTGTCCCTCTTGCTCACTGCCTGCAGTGGCCTGCTACCCCCTCCCTGGCTCCGCCAGCCTCGAACTGCTCTCCTGCCATGGTGCGGCCCTTCACTTGGATGCCCCCTTCTCTTGCTGCTGGCCCGGCAAGTCCAGGTGCCCAGATCTGATCTGAAGTTCACTCATAGGAACTGGGGAAACTAGATTATGCCAGATCAGCATAAATCCGTCTTTTTTTCCAGTTCCTGGACCCAGATTGCACACCTTTATTTATTACTCATCAACTTCTTTGGGTGCACACAAATTCTTGTATTAAAGGACTTTCAAAAGGTGTTCTCTAAATCCACTTTCTCCACCCCATGATTAAATCTTTTGTCCTTTCTTAGGGCCATACTAGATATTATGGTGACCACAAGTCTTAACTCAGGGCTGTGTCATTTTAGAGAAAATGTTGGCCATTTAAAAATGCCATGAGGGTCTAATCAGGATTGGGCCCTTGTGCCATTTTTTAAAATGGCCAAATTTTTCTTTTAAAAGGCTGTAATGTGTAGTTTAATTCTTAGACTCATCCTACTCTAAAGTAAAAAGCCTCAAACTCGTTGAACTTGACAGCTCCAATCCACATGTTGGATACACTCCCTTCTGCTGTAATAGTTGGACCAGTTGTTGAGCAGATGCCATTTTTAGCATTCTGTGTAGTTTGTGGTTTCCATGCGGGGGGACATATGCTTCGAAAATGTCTGAATAACATAGACTCTTTTGTCTCAGTTCAATAGAATTAGTAGTCAATATATGTTAAGGCATTTCTGATAACTAATTTGACTTGCATTGGACTTCATATGGAAAGGATCTCTTTGCTGATGCAAAGGGTTAACTGATTTTATTTAAAGGTTCTTCTTCAGGATATGTTGGCCTAATCAATGCACCATAAAAAAAAGTTTCAGAACAGAATAGGTTATTTGAAGATTATGACTCCCGTCATAGTTTTTTCTCCTGCAGCTTGAAGAGAGTAATCAACAAATGCCAGAGGCTTGGCATTAAAATATATGATTCACCACCACAAGATATTTTTTGTAGCCATAAGATACCCGCTTTAAATTAAAGGCCATCTCTTGGCCCTTCATCTGTAAGCACAGGTCTTGCTGGTATCACTGTGAGTTGCATGTGTGGGTTGAGGGCATGATACAGCCCTAAAAAAATCTTTACCTTGCACGTCTCTCGGAGTAATTACCGCTTGATAATCAAGACTTGTACAACTGAACCAGTGATCTAGCTGAAGCATGAAATGCTGCCTAATCTTAATTACCTTGTTCACCTTTAAGCACTTTTTGGTCATCAACTGCTGATATTCCTCTAAGGACCAGCAATTATAATTAAGTGAAAGAAGCCAATAAAACATTACAGCAAGGAAGAAATTCAGAATGTAAATATTTGCTGTTACCCTAGAGCTGAGATACTGTGCTGCTATCCCCTGTTTAGGAAGAGCTTGCAGAGGCGAAGAAGTTCCTGTACTATGAAATGGGCTACAAGGTACGGTCAGAGCAATTGACGGATCATGCTGAAATCACTCTGGCCGCAACAGATATTGATAGGTAAACAGAGAACAAACAAGCCCATGTTTATCTTTGAGATCTGAGTGTAATGTACGAGGCAGTGGGGTGGGAGAGTGGCAACTACAGCCAAGCAAGCTAGATTGCAATGGTGAGCCCCCTTTATTTCATTTTGATATTAATGTACGGGCTCTCTTGTCACTATCTTTGTTATGTTCACAGTCCTTTTTGAATGGCTGTTGCCTTGCTCTTGGATGAACTGAGTGGGTCATACATTACTGAATTTGTTTCTTAGTGTACAGTCAGTGGAATCAGGCGATGAAACTGTTTTGATCCTGAGAGAATTGGTCAGCAACTAGCCTAATATTTTTACTTTCAGTTTTTCAGGCTGCCCTCCCTTCTGCTCCTTCAAAAGCCTGTAACTAGAGATTGCAGAGATTGAACCTGGAACTCAAAGCATACAAAGTCCTATGTTCTGTTGCTGAGCTGTGTCCCCTCTCTCTCAGTATAGGCTCTTTCTCTCTCACTATAGGGAGAAGATAAGATAGGGTGGCATTGGGAAGAAAAGTGATGGGATGAATAAACTTGGCAAGTGGCTGGAGTAGAATTTAGACACTGTACTGTGGCAGTTGTCAGTTTGTGGGCATAACACCTTATAGGTTTAGATGGGGCTGCTGTGGCTGGCTGTTTTTTAATGTAAAACTTTCTCAATCTTGTAGATATAAGAAGAGGTTCCACATGTTTGATAAGGATGGCAAAGGTTTTATTACCATATTGGACGTACAGCGTGTGTTAGAGGTAACATTTTACTTACCTTAAAAATATCATATGGAATTTTCCTGGTGTGATATTAATAGTGTTTTGTTAATCCAGACATGTGGGTTTTTTCTCCTGTATATTTTATTAGAGCATCAACCTTCAAATTAATGAAAGTGCACTCCATGAGATTTTGAATGAAGTGGATTTGAACAAAAATGGACAAGTTGAACTCAATGAGTTTCTGCAGGTGAGTGCTTTTAAAAAAAAATATAATAGAAAGAGCACAAAGTCAGTGTTTTTGGCTGTGTCTTATTTGATATTGGCAAATTATATATGTGTTAATGACTGGTTCCTAAGACAATGTGAGTTCAAAAATATTAGTTTAGATTCAATTCAAAGAAATAAATGGTCAAGAAAATAAGGCACATTGTTCTGCACTAGTCATCGTTGCCTTTAACATGCACATTTTCTGTAGCATCTTCCTCTAGCTTCCTGGAGGTGATATGATGCTATGGCTTTTGTGGAGTAATATTACAGGAAAGAGAGACAGAAGCCTGGTTCAGACAATTACTGATTGGCCCTAAGTTTTCTGCGGCTACTCTTTCCCTCCATTACCCTCTTTAAGTAGTGTAGAGTTCCACGCTGAGCTCATAATATTCTCCCAGAAAAATTGACATAAAGGAGGAGAGATTATAAATGGTGAAGGAGTAGCTTTTCAGGAATCTGCAGTGGAGGGAAGGTAGGAAACCTGTAATGCAGGACAGTGTGTGTAGTGTCCACATCATATGTCACCTCAAGGGTAAGGGCACCCAATCTGCTCTCCTACTAGAACAATTAATGCCATTTCTGCCTCTGTATATTACAGGCAAGCTCTGGAATTAAAGTCCTTATAGAAAGTTTACTGTTCTTATAGTCTGCCTTTCTTGCTGAAACTTAAGGCAGATGACAAAATTAGAAAAATAATGCAATAGAGAAACACCATATAAGACCTAAAATAAACAATGCAACAACTGGATTATGAAAATTAGACAACAATGCAGTACAAGCAAGAAAATATAGACAAGAAACAATGCAATAAACTACAAACCTGAAACTTTTATAAAAACATGCTCCAGACCAATTCATTTACTATAGGCCTGTTCCCTTTATAAAAATGCCATCCTAAACAATTGCATTCTGTGGAACGATAGAAATGCGGGAAGCTTCTTTGACCCCCTTTATATGAGAGCTGGTGAAACCCAGTGGCCAAAAGACTGAACTACGAATCAGTGCTTGGTTTTCTTACCAAGAACTTGCCAGATAGTTGTGGGAGGTCACGCTGTCTCATCTTTAACGTCCCTCCTCCATTGATAATATGTAGATGGATAATAACACCAAGTTACCTTATGGGGTTATAAAGATCACAGCAGCTTCATATGAAGTGTATGAAATATATATATATTTCCTTCAAACTAGAATATTCTCAGGGTTCCTTTGCCAGTAATTGCCAGTCTGAATTAGAGATGGGCACGAACTGAAATAGGAACCAAGGTTCGTCAGGAACCGGGCTAGTTCGTGGTTCGCAAACTGGTGGTTCATCGGAGCCCATTTCTGATGAACCATGACGCACTTTAGGCTGGTTCATTTTTTGTTTTGTCACTGCAGACAGCCTGGCACCATCAATCAATTTCCTAGGCAACCGGAGATGGGCTTTCTACAGTAGAGGTGTTCACCCAGCCGCTTTTCAGCTGATAGGAGGCATTTGAAAGCAGTAGCACTTCTTGCCTGCAAGAAAAGTGTTGCTGCTTTCAAAGGGCCTGCCGCTTTTTTCTGCTGAGAGGAGGGGCATCCCCTTTCCATCAGCTGAGGTCCTTTTCGCACTGGAATGTATTTGTTCTACTTCCCATGTTTGCAGGAGTTTGCTTATTCCCTGCTAGCTTTAAAAGCCAGGAAAGGGTTAAATGGCTGGTCTTTCCCTTCCTTCTTTGGGGTATGCACACACACTTTTTTTCCCAAAGGGAAGAAAGGGTTGTAACGTAACATTGCAACATTGTAATGTTACTGCACATTCCTCCTGTCTTTAAAAGCCAGGAAAGGATTAAATAGCTCCTTTTCCCTCCCTCCCAGGCATGTTTCAGGCTTTGACAAAGAGAAAAAAACCAAGTGTTTTGCACAGTCATTTGGAAACAAAGTGGCAGGGAAGCTGCTGCTTCATCCCCTCCCAGCTTCCCTGCCACTTTGTTTCCAAAGGGCTGTGCAAAATGCTTGTTTTTTTCTCTCTTAAAGCCTGAAACAAAGCCATTTAATCCTTTCCTGGCTTTTAAAGCCAGGAGGAATGTACAGTAACATTATAATGTTGCAATGTTACAACATTACAACCCTTCCTTGCTTTTGAAAAAAAAAAAAGAGAGAGAGAGTGCATACCCCAAAGGAGGAAGGGAAAAACCAGCCATTTAACCCTTTCCTGGCTTTTAAAGCCAGCAGGGAATAAGCAAACTCCTGCAAACATGGAAGCAGAACTGATATTGAAATGCTTTAAAGTCTCAGTATGAAAAGGACTTCAGTTGATAGGAGGATGCCCCTCCACTCAGCTGAAAAAAGCAGCGTGAGTTTGAAAGCAGCAACACTTTTCTTGCCACAAGAAAAGTATTGCTGCTTTCAAGCCGGCAGCTTTTTTCAGCCGATGGGGGATCCCCTTCCCATCAGCTGAAAAGTGGCAGGCATTTAAAAGGGGGAAACCGGAAACGCAAACCTCTATTCTGTAGACCTTCTGCTGACCTGAAAGTGTTGTTTTCACGAACCAAACAAACCAGTTCACGAACGGGGGCAAGTTTGTGAAAGTTCGTAGTTCATGAAATGTGACAAACCACAAACCACATGGTTTGGATTTTTCCCAGTTCATGCCCATTTCTAGTCCAAATGCTGTTGTTGGCTTGTGCAAAATCAAGAGATTGTTGTAAAACTTCCCATAGTGAAAATCTCAAAATAACTATCATAAATAGAAAAGTGGCTATTGGAAGATGCACATATCTTTAGCTCTTGCATATCGGTCTCACACTGAATTCCCCACAGTTCACTGACTCAGTTCATATGACATGTCTAAATTGTACCCTGGTTGTCGTAAATATGCTTATGTGCTCCATCATCTCCTTATACTTGAACGTGTTCTCTGCTTCTTGGTTCACAATAACCACATATTTCCATGATGTCCAAATTGGACAAAATGTTTTTCGCCAACTATAGTTTGTCTCCAAACCAGAATCAAAAACCAAGTCCAAAGTGGATTCCTGGTTTAGAGACGAGGTCTAGTTAGCAGTAACCATGCTGATTTCTGTTTGATCAGTCCCTGTAGTTACTACATACCAGCAATAGAAGAGAGGAAACTTTCCATATGGAGAAAGGAGGGACTGCCCAACTTTGCAGCATGTTCCTGATGGCCAAATCGTGGGATGGCCATGGTGTCTGAATTGTTCTGTGAATTGCACCATGACCATAACGATCAAAGGACACAATTTTATAGGAACAGAAATTGAAAGGATATTAGAAGTTTGCAGGGATTTGAAAAAATACAAATGTTATGAAAATACAAAATGGAAGGCTTTAAAGACATTTCTGTCACAAGCTTTAAAGACATTCCTGTAACGTTTTAAAGCATCCTTTTGACTCCTTTCATGCAAACAGCTTATTTGGGTTTTTTTGTTTGTTATTGTTAGCCAGGTTTGTTTTTGTACAACCTTTCTTGGTCAGGTATTTCAAATGACTGCCAGGTCCTTCCTGCCACTGTGGCAATGATGAATGCAGAACATGAGATAAATTAATGCTGGAGATTTTGGTCAATGTCAGCCCTTTCTTCACTGTGTCAAGTTAAACAAACAAGATCAAGGCAAAGGAAAATGGTAATTGTCTCTCTCGAGATGGGCTGCAGATAAGAGCGCTGTTGAATCTAAATGTGGAAATTTTCCCTGGTTGTGTCCTGCATTTATGTAAAAAAAAAAGTTGTATGTATTCACCAATTCAAACATAATAGTTTGAATATTTACACAAATAAATGTATCTTTAGAAAGAGTAGGGAAAAACACACAGCCCTTCCTTGTAGTTTAAATAACGCTAAGCCTTTTTAAAAATATTTTTTTCTAAGCATTTGATAGTAAACATCTCCTTTTGCATTGTAATGGTTTAAAATTGGGACTTAATTTTAGAGTTTTTAAAAACAGGTTTCTTGTTTAACATAGGTAGCCGTCTGATTTCTTTATATTTTTTAAAATTAACTTGGCTTCTTTACATGTGCAGTCAAGTAAAAAAGATGAACAGTTTCTCAAGCTGTGTTTAGAGGTGATCCATATTTTGCACTTGTTATTGTAGTGCATTGTGTACTCAATCCAAATAAACATTTCTTTAAGCATTTGCTTGGTTTTTTAAACTGTTTTGTCACAATGACTTGGGGCAGGTAACCATACCAATTTTGTTGTAATCCGCCCTGAGCCTGCTTGCGGGGAGGGCAGAATAAAAATCTAAAGTAAATAAATAAATACCACCAGTCTAGTAAAACTAATTAATGAATGCCCATTAAAATACGTTTTTTAATTAAAATTACCTCATACCTACTTATCCCCTGCAATTTATCTTGCACTATTCTGGGAAATGTTCATACTCTATCCTTGAAACTGAACAAGGCATGATGGGAGAGTCCTCTCCGCCAGGACTGTGCTGATACAGAACGTGTATCTGGAGATTACTTTCTTGAACATGTCCTTGTATCAGAATCTCCCTGCTCATGTCAGGCAAGCTTCTTGCTCAGGTCTCTACACATTTTCTTTGGCTCTAGGAGCCAACCCAAAAATTTAGGAACCGGAGTCATTTGTCAGTTTTCAGAGTTTCGTAATTTCCATATTTTCACAAAACCTAATCCTAATCTCTTTACAGTTTCTTGTAATTTTATTAAAACAATGACAAAAGTGTTTCATATAAATAAATATAGGATTAACCGTGGTTGTCACTGCTACAGCAAAAAGCTAACCTCTAATCCTAGCCAAACGTCTCTCCTATTTCTGGTAATTCCATTCCCATTGACAGACACGAAAATAAAATCATTGCTAAAAATACTTGATGCCACAGTTAAATTTCTAGGCTCTGTGGCAACCTGACACCTTGGATTTGTCAAGCTGTATTCTAGCTGATGTAGCTTTCCATGTGCAGGAACTAGAGGAGTTAGCCGTGTTAATCTGTAGGTGCAAAATAGTAAAGAGTCCAGTAGCACCTTTAAGACTAACCAACTTTATTGTAGTATAAGCTTTCGAGAACCACAGCCTCTCATGCATCTGACGAAGAGAGCTGTGGTTCTTGAAAGCTTATGCTACAATAAAGTTGGTTAGTCTTAAAGGTGCTACTGGACCTTTACTACATGTGCAGGAAGACGTTGTATATGAGATTGTATTTGAACAAAGGATTCCTCCCGCCACCCCTCCACTCTGCCAGTGCATTTCTGAATGCTGCTGGCCTGTTATAGCCACATTGCAAACTGTTCCTGAACAGCCGAATTGGTTAGTTGTCAAATCTCTAGGTTCAATTGATTAATTTAAGCAGGATGGTGGAAAGGGATTTTTTTTTCAACCCACTAAAAATCTGTTACCCTAGTATGTACTTTTAGACTAGAAGTATGGGTTTAAATCAGAGACAGTTCATTTAATAAGTTGGGTGAAGCTATTTAACTGGTCCTGTAGTTAGTATGTGATCTATCTATCCACGTTGTGATCAAATGCTTTCTGATAACAAACAAATCAACCCACTGTCATTCCAGCCCCATACTGGTTCCGTTTTTGCTTTGATTTTGTAGGATCTTAATCTGATCCTTGATATAATTGTAGTAAGTACATTTTAATCTTGTTAATTTATGTCCTCGTGGTTTGGTTGCTACATTTTAGCCACCTTGAGACCAAGAAGAATAAAATGACATAGAAGAGCAAATATACATATTACCTTGAAGTCCTTTTTGTTTTACTGATGGACCTTTTTAAAAACTATACTGAAGGCTCTATTAAGGGCCATTACATTTTTCTTACTAGGATCCATTGCTTAGCAGAAGAATTTCTATCAGTGGCAAAATAAGTGAGATTTATTTGTCCTTTTTTGTTTTCAAAGGAAATTGACAAAATTGTCTCCTGTATCTTTAATTCCCTAATTTAGTGTACCTGAAAATACAGTCTAATGTAATGAGAGGGTAGCAGTGGATACAGCTAGTTTATTGAGTGGCAGAGCTGCTTCGGGAGTCTCTCTGTTTCTTGGCCTGTCTAGCCTGGCTATGCGTACTGTCAATGCCATGTTATGTTTGCATAAGTATAATTTTTAAGAGTTGCAATCACATCTGATTGGCATGAGAAGCAGCAGTGAACATCAGTGAGATGTTGTTGAGCATCTTACACTCTTGTGTTTATAATTTTTAAAAAATTATGCACCCGTTGGTCTTCATTTATCCTTCTAGGGGGAGCAGATGCACTTGGTTAAATGTCCAGACCTATCACAAATAGCCAGAAGGTTTCAAATAAATACTTGACAGTGGTTTTTCAGACAATCCAAGGAGTTAACATAAAAGTCAGAAATAATCAAACAAAAAGTATATCCTGGAGGAATTCTTGATTGCTCACAAACAGAAAAATGCTATAGTCATAGCTAAAGATAATACTTTGCAAATTGTTCGCTCATCTCTGCTTTGGCCCTTAAAAAAGAAGTCAGAGTAGTGAAATGAACCTATGGCTTGTAGCATTTACTGTCACTGCATGACCAAAATCTAGCATAAATGATATTTAGACCAAGCGAATGTGAGTTTTCAAATTCTCATGTGGACTTCTGGCATTTTCTTACTAGTAATGCAAGAAACAAACAGCAGATTGCTAATACCATAGTGTACAATTCAGTGGTAGTAGTAGCAATATTAGTGATCTAATATGTGGTTTGTTTTAGAAACATGACAGTAGTATAATAATAATTTAGCATTTCTTTAGGGGTTACAGTGTTCACAACACTTGATACACTTTATTGTATGTAATTCTTACAGCAGCCCTGCAAGGTAGGTCAGATTTATCCCTGTATTGTGGCTCAGGCTGAGAAAAAGTAATTTGCCAAGAACACTTGGTCTGTGGCAGAGATGAGATTTCAGCCTCCCAGATCACATCTCTCTTGTACTCTGTGCTCCTAGGGTTTCTGTTTCATTGTAGATGATTTCCTTGTAGTTGAATTTTGACCATGTACTCAGAAAACGATTTTTTAAAAGTTTCCTTTTCCATTTTAGGCTGCTGTGTGGCTCTAGGCATGGCACTAGAAATGTTTCTCTGGTGCTTAAGTACAAGACACTGGGCTCTTTCAAGACAAACATTCCTGTACAATTGTTCAAGGTGGGGGGGTAGAACATAGAGGTGATAATAATTTCTCAATGATGTTTCTCCAGCTCATGAACGCTATCCAGAAAGGGTACGTCTCTGGAAGCCGGCTTGCTACACTTATGAAAACCGCTGAAGAGAACATTTGTCAGCGTAATGTAATTTCAGTGGATCGGAGTGGCGGTGGACTGTGAGTTTGGGGTGCTGCAGAATGGTGGATACCAGGAAGCTGCCTCTATCGATGCTGCAAACATTCCACTTCTTAAAGATGTCTCTATTCCTCAACACCATTTGTCTGGCATTGAGCAATTATACAGAAAAAGACCTTGGTGCAGCACCCCGCCCCCCCCCCCAAGTTTCCTTTGCACGTATTGCTGCCCTGACATGTGCCCTACTGAACTGGGTATACGCTTCTCTTTTCTTGATGGGCAAGAATTTGATATACAGTACGGGAGATAGGAAAATTTCAAACTGGTGCTTATTTTCTAGGCTAATCCCAGTGGATCTTCACTGTCTGGTGGTTGCATTCTGGCACCACATCAGGAAATCTAGATGGAAACCTAGCATGAATGTGGATTAATTTTTGCCATTTGCACAAGAGCACCGGTGATGTCTCTCTTTATAACAGCATCAAGCTGGCCCCCGCTCTTGTTATCTTGCTGCATTTATTTTTCAGAAGGGGAAGATGCCGGCATGCCTCTCGTGTCTTATTCATGGCCCTGTTTTTAAATCTCTGGCTTACTCCACCCACCCACATGAACACACTTTTCTCAGAGAAGGCATATTGCATAAAACATTCACATTTAGGGTATTATTACAAGGCTTTTAAGAAAAAACGTATGTCATACGAAAGGGAATAATTTGTAACTGGGGAGTTACAATAATGCTCAAATCTAAGGTTTATTGATGAGGACCATCCAAAATATAGGTGAATGGCCAGTGATACTTAATCGTGTTTGGGTGAGAGGACATACTGGTCATGATTCAGTTAAATTGAAACATGGTTAAGTTTTACTAAAATTGATAAGATTAGCTGCACATTTAGGTGATAATGTCCTGCACAGGAGGTATGATTTACAGATGGATTTCTAAAAAGCACACTAAGAGAATGCAAAACTTGAAACACATAAAAACAATAACTAAAGAATCCATGCTCCACCATGAAAAAAAACTAACAAGAAGGCTGGAAGTTCGATCCCCTGTTCTTATCCCTGTGTAACAAGTGCTAAAGTTTAGTTGTGCATGTAAGTGTGTGTTCCTATTCCTATGCCGTTTCTGTAGATGTTGTAACAAACGCTTCTGTGCTGATTGATTGATTGTTTCATACATCTTGCACAAACTAAGCAAAATGGAAAACTATTCTAGTGTCCCACTCTGGGATTTGCTTAAAAAAAACAACAGCGCTGAGTTAGATATTGCTAAATAAATACTAAGGTGGCTCGTCCTATTTTGATTCTTTTCCTCAAACACATGCTCATCTTTTGCATCTTTCTCTTTCCTATTAAGCTGGATGACATCATTAAGATCAAATGGAAGCTTTTTTCCTGATGTTTAGATGATAAAATGATTATTTAAAACAAAAGGAGAAGACTTCAGGTTACTGGTGAATCTCTTTGCATCTAAAGGCTTATACTTACATTACAATTTTAATTTAAGATGATGTTCTTGCAAGTCCATAGGAAAAAAATGTACAATGAGAGAGTTTGGTACTTGCAGGTTGAAATTGTTTCCATATCTAAATGAGAAAATGTGGGGACCAGCTCTTAGATGCATATAGAAATGGGGGCTAAAAAGTGTTTATGCACAGAAGTATCTGAATTAAAATACATTAAGGCAGGACCAGGATGCCTTTTCATGTTCTGTAATAATGCTGTCCAAAAATATCCCCTCAGTAGAAATAGTTTAATGCAGAATTAAAGGTACTTTGACTTCCACTAGAAATAATATAACTGGGATATTTTCCTCATATGCTTCGTAACTTTTTTAAAAAGCAGCTAGAGGAATAGTCTCTCATTTGTATACAAAATTTTAGACCAGTCCTTGTTGGATACTGAAGCCAAGTCTAAGTAAAAAATAATTGACGATAATTTTCTTAAAAGCCTTTAGCAATGTCATACGCAGATATTTCCCTTGTTAACTTGGGCTCTATACCTACTTTTAGATGATGGCAAGAGTAGGAGTTAGAAAATGGATTCCTCTGAATTTTAAGTCCCAAACACTTCAGATTGACTAGAAATACTCAACAGAATCCTCAGGCAAACTTGACTATTTGTGGTCTCCTTGTGAGCATTAAGGACTGGGTTCCCATGGTTCTGTTGGCTGTTTATTCTCAGTATGACTAGCATGTCTCAGTTCTTATCTTCCTGATTTAGTTTATCTGAATTGATTTTTCTTCTCACAAGGAGCAATCTTAACAGCCTGTTTTGCTACATTATATGTGAATATTTTATATACACCTTTACTCTAAAAAAGTGACATTTTAGATTCATCCTTATACGTCTTTACAGAAAAGATTAGACCTGGGATCCAGAAGCATGACTGTGCCTCATCTATACCTGTGTTAGGATTTAGCCATTTCTCTTTTTCCAAAGTTAACCAGGAAAATAAGAGGAGTCATGAGTGTACTCTGAGGAAGAAATCTAATGCTCTGCATTTATATATCCACCATTTCAAATAGTTTCTCCAGACTGGTACATGTTAATACAGAATTTTCACAGTGTCTAATGATGCCTGTCTCCAAGCTAGCTCAATCCTTGCTTGTTTTCTCCCTTTGCTCCCAATTTCTTCATACCAAGAGCTTGAATTTTTGACATGGTTTATATGCATGCTGCGACTTGGTTATTCTGAATTTAAACTGAACTTGTCCTTGCTTTCTTTTCTTATGTTAAAGTGTGTGTTGCTGCTTTGTACAAGAAGTGAAAGAACTTATATATGCATCATTTTATGCCTGCTTGAGTCAGTAAAATGAAAAACTAAAAATGACTTGGTTACCTGACACCACCTTTTTATAATTTGAAAAATTGTCATTTTGAATGTGTGGTAAACATAATGCACTTGCAGCATTTTACTGTTTGCACTGTTTTAATTAGATGAAATTCTACTGTATTTTTTAAAAAGAAAAGAAAATTAACAATAAAGTTCAGAGCAGGTTGTATTTTGATGTGTAGGTGTATATATGCATGCATATATGCATACGTAGACACTCCCATTGCATGTTTTTTGTTGGGTTATTGTTCTAGACTGGACTGTTAAACACTGTGTTTGAGGCTGGGTTGTCATTTTTATATCTGTCGGTGTTTTATTGCCATTATTTATTACTTTTGATATACAGAATGAGCTGCATGCATTTATAGAGCAATAAGAGGATGTATTTAATGTGCCTTGTTTTTAACTGAATAAGATCTGAAAGCGTGAATCAATAAAACTGATTAAAATGGTCCACTCGCTGGCATTTTGATGTTACCAGCAGTTACAGAAATAAAGTTGATCAACCCTGAATTATTTTTCTTGCCCTCCTTTTTCTGTGGTAAAAAAGTTTTTAAAACAGGATTAAGAAATCTCCATTTTAAAGGATGGTATAAATGACTGGTCTTCACTGTATATCTGGTAGGGTGGTTTAGGAGTTAACATATAGAGAATCTTGTTACGCAGAATTAATGTTGGATGTTGTTAGAATATTATTTAATTGCCATGGTGTGTGCTTTATTTTTTATTTTGTTCACTGTCGGGAAAAAACAAACAAACAGTTGTTGTTACCAGAATGGATTTTTATTCATTTATTTTTCAGTCAACCAAACCTCTTCAGGCGAAATGTTCCCAGCCCACACTGATGAATTTGATCATGACTAAAATCAATAGGAATAAATGGAAAAGATTACATAATCCGTTTTGATCATCTTGCATGTCAGGTTAGTGCAGAGTTGCCAAGTGCTGATAAATGTTCTGACAGGAAGAAAACCTTATATATTTTCATTGTCAGGAAACCTGAAGAGCTGTTTTAAGTTTTTAACCTAAATCTTTTAATCCTTATATTCTTTTATTGTACCAAATTTACATGTGCAATTAGCTTTTAAGGGGCGGGGCGAGGATTGTTTGGTGGAGTGGAGACTTCAGAGTTATCTGTGTAGATGTTTTTTACAGTGTTAGTATTGTGTTAGTATTGGTCAGAACATTATAGAATTGATACATTTTGAGAACATGATAAAAGAATCCTTATCACGTGGAGCAACGTGGCAACAAACATGCTACGTTCATGCCTTTATTAAAGATGTATCAGAATCCTCTCTTGTCATACCTTCTGACACATATCTTAGAGGTACCCTCCACATAGGATAGTGACATATGTTGGGGTGGGGAGCTGTCTCCAAGTTTTAAGTCTCAAAACATGGGAATAGGACCCATCAGCATTACCCACAAGCTTTGGAAATACCACAACCACGTTAGCATTTCAGCAGCAGTGCATTGAGTGAATCCTCACATTGAATCTGAACTGATTGCATTTGATTGGAGGGAATTAGAAAAGAAAGAAACATCCTCAGTGAGGTGTGTTTGCCACTAAATGAGTTCTGTTTCTCTCCCACTGAAAATGAAGGGCCTCTCCAGCCTACCCATCCCCCTACCCTTTTAATCTCATTCTTCCCCACCCCCCAATTAGCCACTGGAGGCGTGAAACATACACAGAGCCACAAGAGCATTCATGCTGTACAATATTTGCACAGGTGCTATGATCAGACGGCAGTAGGCTTGAGTCCAGAATCAATACTTCACTCAATCTGTGAGAGATGCAACTAATTTAGGAGAAATCCAGGCCTTGTATCCCTGCAAGTGTCTCTGCTTTCCATGAACTATCAGTGGTTACTGGCTAATTCTTTAATAAATGGCACTTAACGGATCTTTGTCACCTTTCATGTACCTATAACTTTTTTTCTTCTTTGAAAACATAGATATGCTTTAGGTTATTGAACTGGATTTGGGCAGAACTACAAAGAGAATCTGTTTTCTATAGTCTGAGGTTGTATTTTGGTTTGTATAATTGCACTTGAATTTTGCTTCCTAATCATTTCCAAGCTTTTACTGCATACTAAGTCAAACATGTATTGCCTGTCCCTTAAAAAGTTTTTAAGTGGGGTTCTTAGAATTATTTCTTGCTGAACAGCTGTGACAGCTAAAGAACATCTGTTCGTTGCATGTTGTGTACAACATGGCTTGCCCAGCACACTTTCTTGGCTTTCGTGCAACAATAAAAATATGTGTTGCTGTCAGGCTCGAATATTCTGAGAAGCGTTGGACTTTGTTTCATGCAGTGGAAAGGCATATCTTCCTCTGACTTCTCTGTCATCTGAACAAGACATATTTGATCCTGTTTACCAAGGTACCCTAAATTGTTTAAGAGTTGTAAATATAATTAACTCTTAACATTAAAGTGGACACAAACTAAAGTCCACTGAATTGGAATATACTATTTTGAACTGCCTTTATAGTTTAAAGGGGAATGTTCCTTTGATTTCTACTTCCCAGCTATTGCTGAATATAAATGGAGAATTGCTCCCCAGTAATCGGTTCAGTTGAATTTATTTTACTGAACCGCTGAGATGCTTTTAGTTTTGCATCTCTACAATTAACTGATTTGCAATTCATTTTTATGCATGCTGAGTTTTTCCTGTCGAAGTCGAGAAGCTGTAAATCTCTGATCTATTGAACTGACAGGGAATTATATTTCATTTTTCCTCATGAATCATTTGCTACCCTTATTCCAGAAAAATGGCAAAAATTATGGTGTACCATGTTTTAATAAATTACTGCCTTTTAAAAAAATTGTTCTGTGACCTGCTTGAAGAAGAATGTGAGTTTGAAAAAAACCCTTCCAAAATAGCTTGGTAAACAGCTTATCTTTCTCAAATAAAGCCAAATAAAGAAAATAGTCCTTAGGGTTGTCAACTGTTCACTTATTTCTGATTTTAAAAATCCATATTTTAGTCTGTGAAACATTTAAACTATTTTTTCCTGTATGTTATTAACACACATGTAAAAAAGCAGCCTGTTCTTTTTACATATGTAATGGCCATGGCTGTTTTACAGTAATTACTTTTCAATTGTTTGTTGTTCATCGGGATTATAGGTTACATAGAAAGTCCTCAGTTCTTCCCAAAACTAAGTCAGAGCTGTCCATTGTTTAGTATAATTTTGCAAATTATTTTAATACAGTAAATGTAAAATGCAAGGTTTTAAATTTTAAAGGTTGCTAGTTATTAATTTGGGAGCAAAATTATTTGACAAATAGAAAAATAATTTTACTGTGTAGTACCCTTACCCAAATGGCTAATTTTGACTAATGATCTTCAAGTACATGATTGCATCCTGTAAAGGATGCCTTAGCTTGTCTACTAAGAGAAGTTTTTTTTCTTGATAAAAAATACTCATTGCAGTAAGCTGTTAAATGGGCAATTTTGAAAACAATTTTTTTAAATGGAGCTCATCC